>NC_079214.1:25313872-25456372 GCF_029633865.1 Lampris incognitus | reverse complement strand
TTCACAACTTAGACTAAGCGAGGAGCAGTTTCAAACAGATAAATAGTTTAGCTGGCTAATGTTACAAACCCTTGGCTGCTCCTCTGTGCAGAGAGATTCCTATGGACCTAAGAGTAAGAGGGAAGGCTGGCGTGGGTCCAGAGGTCTGGGTAGACATTATCTCCAGCACCCCTGCATGTTTTTATAAGGGGGCCTCCTAGTCTTTCCAGTCCTGTGCTGTAAGTGCCTGGGTGTGTGTACTAGGAGTCAGAGAGGCGTTTATCTATTTGTGTGTGTGTGTGTGTGTGTGTGTGTGTGTGTGTGTGTGTGTGTGTGTGTGTGTGTGTGTGTGTGTGTGTGTGTGTGTGTGTGTGTGTGTGTGTGTGTGTGTGTGTGTGTGTGTGTACACTGCCGCCTTGCTGGAGCAAAGCACTGTCTGCCATGTCTGGTCTGGTGGAGGGAGAGCCATTAGGGGAGCAGTGGAGCTGATGACATGTTGTTCCTGTGACAGACCTGGCCCCAGGCTCCTCTCTGCCGCTGCTTTAACTGTGGGAGCCCATGGGTCTACAAGTGGACAGACAGAGACGGATGGATGCAGTTTAGTTTGGGAGGTCGTCTGGTGCCGGACACCCTGTCTGTGCTCCCTACAAACCCTCAGTCCCACGTTAACACACATGCACATGCACATACAGATGCACATATGCACATACACATATATATATACACATGCACATACACATACACATACACATACACATAGACATGCACATACACATACACATGCACATAGACATGCACATACACATACACATGCACATACACATAGACATAGACATACACATGCAGATACACATACACATGCACATACACATACACATGTACATACACATACGCATACACGCACATATACACATTCACATGCACATGCACATACACACACATGCACATTCACATGTACATACATGTGTACATACACGTACGCATACACACATATATATATACACATGCACATGCACATGCACATACACATACACATAGACATGCACATACACATACACATGCACATACACATGCACATAGACATAGACATACAGATACACATGCACATGCACATACACATACACATAGACATACAGATACACATGCACATGCACATGCACATGCACATTACACATGCACATACAGATGCACATACGCATACACGCACATATACACACACATGCACATGCACATACACATACACATACACATGCACATGCACATACACATGCACATGCACGGCCTGTTTCCAGATACACAGTTTGTGGGCAGCCCATCAAACAGACAGGGGCACTTTTAAACTGTGCCAAATTAAATGACAGGGTGCTTATACTGGTCTTCTCAGGTGGTGAAAGTACAAGGAGAAAATAATACTGCTGTTTCGAAGATAAAAATGGTTATTACCTGGCTCTTACTCATCTGGGAATTGTGAGAGAGGTTGGAAATCCTTACTGAGCATGATTTGCTCCAAAATGTCCAATTTTATCAAACCTACAACAAAATGTCCGCCTTGCGTTTTTACCCTGGGGCTGATCTGAGCTTTTGGGAGCAATATAATGATTGATGGACATGCCAGTCACTGATTACCTGTCCGTCAATCAACCCCCGCCCCCCCAGATGATGACAACATGACATCTGACAGCAAGCGAAACTGCAAGGAACTGAATAGTCTTTCAATGTGGATTTCCAAAATTTTGAGGAGCTCGCACATCCTATGTGTTGGGGGACAAGATGCAATAACATGCCTTTTTTCCTTTTTTCCTTCATTTTAGTCATTCAATACCAATACTAAGAGCTTGGTAAAACAAACAAACAAACAAACAAACAAACAAACAAACAAACTACTACTACTACTACTACTTTCGGCTGCTCCCGTTAGGGGTCGCCACAGCGGATCATCCGTTTCCATTTCTTCCTGTCTTCTGCGTCTTCCTCTGTCACACCAGCCACCTGCATGTCTTCCCTCACCACATCCATAAACCTCCTCTTTGGCCTTCCTCTTCTCCTCTTCCCTGGCAGCTCCATATTCAGCATCCTTCTCCCAATATACTCAGCATCTCTCCTCCACACATGTCCAAGCCATCTCAATCTTGCCTCTCTTGCTTTGTCTCCAAACCGTCCAACCTGAGCGGTCCCTCTAATATAATCATTCCTAATCCTGTCCTTCTTCGTTACTCCCAGTGAAAATCTTAGCATCTTCAACTCTGCCACCTCCAGCTCTGCCTCCTGTCTTTTGGTCAGTGCCACTGTCTCCAAACCATATAACATAGCTGGTCTCACAACCATCTTGTAAACTTTCCCTTTAACTCTTGCTGGTACGCTTCTGTCGCAAATCACTCCTGACACACTTCTCCACCCACTCCAACCTGCCTGCGCTCTCTTTTTCACCTCTCTACTGCACTCCCCGTTACTTTGGGCAGTTGACCCCAAGTATTTAAACTCAAATGCCTTTGTCACCTCCACTCCTTGCATCCTGACCATTCCACTGTCCTCTCTCTCATTCACGCATAGGTATTCTGTCTTGCTCCTACTGACTTTCATTCCTCTTCTCTCCAGTGCATACCTCCAACTCTCCAGGCTCTCCTCAACCTGCACCCTACTCTCACTACAGATCCCAATGTCATCCGCGAACATCATCATCCATGGAGACTCCTGCCTGATCTTGTCCGTCAACCTGTCCATCACCATTGCAAACAAGAAAGGGCTCAGAGCCGATCCTTGATGTAATCCCACCTCCACCTTGAACCCATCTGTCATTCCAACCGCACACCTCACCATTGTCACACTGCCCTCATACGTATCCTGCACCACTCCTACATACTTCTCTGCAACTCCTGACTTCCTCATATAATACCACACCTCCTCTCTCGGCACTCTGTCATAAGCTTTCTCTAAATCTACAAAGACACAGTGCAACTCTTTCTGGCCTTCTCTATACTTCTCAATCAACATTCTCAAAGCAAACATCGCATCTGTGGTGCTCTTTCGTGGCATGAACCCATACTGCTGCTCGCTGATCATCACCTCTCCTCTTAACCTAGCTTCTATTACTCTTTCCCAAATCTTCATGCTGTGGCTGATCAACTTTATACCTCTGTAGTTGTTACAGTTCTGCACATCGCCCTTGTTCTTGAAAATCGGTACCAGTTTGCTTCTTCTCCACTCCTCAGGCATCCTCTCACTTTCCAGGATTGTGTTAAACAATCTAGTTAAAAACTCCACTGCCATCTCTCCTAAACATCTCCATGCCTCCACAGGTATGTCATCAGGACCAACTGCCTTTCCACTCTTCATCCTCTTCATAGCTGCCCTCACTTCCTCCTTGCTAATCCGCTGAACTTCCTGATTCACTATTCCTACATCATCCAACCTTCTCTCTCTCTCATTTTCTTCATTCATCAGCCCCTCAAAGTAATTCCTTCCACCTTCTTAGCACACTCTCCTCGCTTGCCAGCACATTTCCATCTCTATCCTTGATTGCCCTAACTTGCTGCACATCCTTTGCAGCTCGGTCCCTCTGTCTAGCCAATCGGTTACAAGTCCTTTTCTCCTTCCTTAGTGTCTAATCTGTCATACAACTCACCATACACCTTTTCCTTTGCCTTTGCCACCTCTCTCTTTGCTTTACGCTGCATCTCCTTGTACTCCTGTCTACTTTCTTCATCTCTCTTACTATCCCACTTCTTCTTTGCCAACCTTTTCCTCTGTATAATTTGCTGTACTTCCTCATTCCACCACCAAGTCTCCTTGTCTTCCTTCCTCTGTCCCTGATGACACACAAGTACCTTCCTAGCTGTCTCCCTCACTATTTCTGCAGTGTTGTCCAGCCATCTGGCAACTCTTCACTACCACCCAGTGCCTGTCTTAACCCTTGCCTGAACTCCACACAACAGTCTTCCTTCTTCAACTTCCACCATTTGATTCTTCGCTGTGTCTTCACTCGCTTCCTCTTCTTGGTCTCCAAAGTCATCCTACAGACCACCATCCGATGCTGCCTAGCTACATTCTCCCCTGTCACCACCTTGCAGTCTCCAATCACTTTCAGATCGCGCCTTCTACATAAGATATAGTCCACCTGTGTGCACTTTCCTCCACTCTTGTATGTCACCCTGTGTTCCTCCCTCTTCTTGAAATATGTATTCACCACAGCCATTTCCATCCTTTTCGCAAATCCACCACCATCTGTCCTTCCACATTTCTCTTCTTGACTCCATACCTTCCCATCACCTCCTCATCACCTCTGTTCCCTTCACCAACATGTCCATTGAAGTCCGCTCCAATCACCACTCTCTCCTGCTTGGGTATCCTCTCGCCACGTCATCCAACTCACTTCAGCATTCTTCTTTCTCTTCCATCTCCCAACCAACTTGTGGGACATATGCGCTGATAACATTCAGCAATACACCTTCAATTTCCTGCTTCATACTCATCACTCTGTCTGACACTCTCTTCACCTCTCAGCACGCTCTTGACATACTCTTCCTTCAGAATTACCCCTACCCCATTACTCCTCCCATTCACACCATGGTAGAAGAGTTTTGAAGCCACCTCCGATACTCCTGGCCTTACTCCCCTTCCACCTGGTCTCTTGCACACACAGTATGCCTACCTTTCTTCTTTCTATCATGTCAGCCAGCCTCTCTCACCTTTACCCAGTCATAGTGCCAACATTCAAAGTTCCAACTCTCACCTCCACATGCCTACCCTTCTCCTCTCTAGCTGCCTCTGGACATGCTTTCCCCCTCTCCTTCTCCTTCGCCCCAACAGTAGCATAGTTTCCACCGACACCCTGCTGGTTAACAGTACCGGTGGCGGTCGTTGGTAACCCGGGCCCTCGACCGATCCGGTATGTAAGTCTTATTTATGATCCGCATATTTGATTTGGCAAAGATTTTACGCCGGATGCCCTTCCTGACGCAACCCTCCCCATTTGTCCGGTGCTTGAGACCGGCACTAAGGATGCACTGGCTTGTGCATCCTCAGTGGCTGGGTTAAAAACAAACAAACAAACAAACAAACAAACAAACAAACAAACAAAAACAAAAAAAACAGGAATGCCAATGGTAACAATAATTAGTTTAGCACTAGCAAATGATGGAGGGTGACTGCAGCTGAATTTCAGAAGAGGGTGTGTGAAAATGTTCTCCCACAGTGATAAATGGATCTTAATCAACACATCTTACATTTCGATGGCTCTGCAGGCCAAGCGCTGCCTTTGGGGCCACTGACGCACTCAACTTTGAGGGGAAGCTCTGCCAAACAGTTCTCTTATCCTTGTCTGCATCCTTGGGTCTGGTTGAGTTACACGGGAACACATTTTGAACAGGTGCCCCGGCAAACCACAGATATACACACAAACACACACATGCACACGCACGTGCACACGCACACACACACACACACACACACACTCACACCCACACAACACACTTCCACCCCTCCACTGCTCTCCTCTTCCCCTTTCTTCCTTGACTCTCTGATCCTCTCATGGTAACATGATTCCCACACAACAAAATCTTCAGCCAACCATCTAGTCCCTCGTATTACTCCAATTAGCCCGGGCATGCAGTGAAGTGATGTGCAGCACATAGCTGGACATGAGACTGACACAACAAGGTTGACTAATCTCGTATGAGGTGCAGAACAGTTACCAACCAGGACCACAGCGCTAATCCTCGGGGCCATAACACGGTCATTTTCACTTTAGGCTGTGTTGCTAAATCGACAGCTCGTGGCCAGGGATCGGTCCTGATGGCACAGCGACTGGCAATGGTCTCACTGGCATGATGCCAAATGGGGATACCCTAACCCGACTCTTGGCCTGTTATGCTCCTTGCTGCACATGTCCGCTTTAAAAGGCAACTCTTCAGTCAGTCATCATGTGAACAACATGTTATTTTAGCGATGGAGGAGGAGAAGGGAGAGGGGGGGTTACAACCTCTGACAGCATCCATTCATGGAGTTGTGTGTATCCATCGCTTCACCTCAACTGTGTTGCATGTGCAAACACTTTGTTTTGGCCTATAAGAAAATTCTCCTTCTGCTTGCACTCCTAAACAGGGAGGCAAGAGTGCAGGGTCATCTACAGAACATACCCCGTACGTGAAGTCATCTCAGCAGGGTGGATGCACAAGGGACGGTCTCCTGACTCAGTACTCCAAACCACAGAAACCCGTAAAAGTTAATAAAATATCATAAGTTGAAACTTTATTGAAGAGCTGCCAAAAAAAACTGCAAAGCCTCTCACTATAGCTTTTAATGATCGCCTCATTTCGACCCGGTTGACCTAGTTCAGGCGCATAAAAGAGTCAAGGAAAAAGTGACAGAGACGAATTGCGAGTTTGTGAGGGGATGTTTTGTGCATATATAAAGAATGGACCCGGGGTGGGGGGGGGGTCTGTCCGTAAATTGCAAACAATAACACAGAAATGTCTACACAATTCAGCATTTAGTGAGTGAAATGATGAGAATGTGAGTTCTTAAGTCGGCGATCAGGTAGAAGCGGGTCGTCCTATCCTAAAACCGTGGTTAAACCTCTTTGTTTGAGCTTTTACTTTGATGTCTCCATTCAACACACAATCCACAGGGATCCCACTGACTCACACTAACACAACAGTGGAATGTAGATGTTTATATTATTACAGTACAACCACTCCCCCTCCCTCTTCAGAGGGTAAGACCTGGAAGTCTTTGGACCAATCCAGGGGCACTATATCCAACATAGGCTGCTGCTGAGCCATTAAAGAATGGGGAAGGTCCATGCATTCTCGACACGTCAAGCTTATTGATGATTTAGCCGTGCTATTTGTGTAAAACAGAGCTGCAGTCTGCATATAAAGGGGTGGATCTTTTCTCCCTAACAGTGGACCTTTCTATTCCGAGCAAAGGATACCCATATGCATGCAAACCGGCCATTGACCTACTATGGCAAAGAATGCATCCTTTACAGTAGACTATTAAAGAAGAATTATGAATTAATGGCATTTCAGGTTTAAAAGCATAGTATGCTAGTGACTGAGCCCCCCCCTTAGGATTAATTGCTGTTTGGTTTCATATTTGAACTTTTTGGACGTGCAGGTTGAACGACCCCTTCTTGGCTACACCCATGTTATATCATGGCTCTATAACAATAATGACGGAGATAATCACATGCAAGTGTGGAGGTTCTCAGAACTGGCTGCTCATTGATGCTTTTTCAAGGGAAAATGCATCATCATAGAGTCACGCCTAAACGCCAGTTTTGTTTGTTTTTTCTTTTCTTTTGTTTTTATCCAAAGAGTATGTCAGTAGAATTGTATTTATTTTTTCCCCGGCCAACGCAAAAAACTCGTATTCGCGGTATATAGTCTCGGCATTGCGATTTGATCAGCACGCTCTTATTCGCTTCACACGCAAATGTGCAGTATGAAAGTGCACGTCTCGTAAGATAAGAGGAGCGAAACACGAGTCTGCGGCACATTTGGAGTTTTTAAGAAAGGGAACGGAGGATGTTGCGTCTTTAAGAGTTAAGAAACTTGAAACCATGTTTGCGCAACATTCACTGCGGCTCACAGCCGCCAAAGTGTCTAGACTGGCACATGATGGCGGGAATCAACCAATGGCTCCAGAGCTTTCCTCGGGGGCCCCGCGTGCGCGCGCCCGTGTGTGTGTGAGAGAGAGAGAGAGAGAGAGAGAGAGAGAGAGAGAGAGAGAGAGAGAGAGAGAGAGAGAGAGAGAGAGAGAGAGAGAGAGAGAGAGAGAGAGAGAGAGAGAGAGAGAGAGAGAGAGAGAGAGAGAGAGAGAGAGAGAGAGAGAGAGAGAGAGAGAGAGAGAGAGAGAGAGAGAGAGAGAGAGAGAGAGAGAGAGAGAGAGAGAGAGCGTGCATCCGAGAAGGAATGGCAGGGGAGTGGAGAGCGGAGTAACTCCAGCTCTCTTTGAAACAACTTCTCAACACGGAATACGTCCTTCATGTAGCTCGCCTGTCGCGTACCGATAACCCCGAAGCGCCAATCGCCGTTTTCACTCCGGGATTGCAAAGGGATTATCCGCTTCGCGCCGTGGAAGCAGAACAGTTGGGGGATTCGCATGTAGTAGGGATCATTTCAGGGTGAAGGAACTCAGAAATGTGTGGCGATCGAGCGGATTTAAAGGACCTGTAAATGGTACCCAAAGCCCAGCGGAAAAGAAGGAGCATGTTTGGATTTATCGTTTCCCACGGCTACTTAGCTGCATAGTCGGAGTGAAATAAAACCCGTGCCTTTGGTTCTGCTCTAGCTATGGTGTTGGGATCATCTGGGGAATCTCCGGAATCTTGGGGGGTTGCAGGCTGTTTTGAGAGGGCTGACAAAAGTTGTGGCTTAATTAAACCAGCCGCTGCACCTCAGTAAGAAGCGGCTGCGCGGGGCTCCCCACCTCTAAAGCCGGCTGTGCTCCCATAACCGCTCCATGCAACACAGACGTGAATCTTACTTTCTAATGCTGCGGGTCGGTCATCATACTACGACCTCCGGGTGCGCGTTGTGTGCGCGCCGTGCACAACAGCCGGTCGGTTCTGCACGGCGAGTATAAATCGATGTGGACCCTCGCCAGGTTAGAAGTGGACCGACACGACACATCCAAAACTGTCTAAGTTGTCGTATGTTCAGGTCTAAACGCTCAGGTCTTATACGGCGACTCTGGAGAAGTCGTTTGGTCACCGATAGCGACGGGCGAGATGGAAGCAAACGAAGTGAAGCGGGTCCGGACGGTTCGCGTGGCAGCAACCCAGAGAAGTTTCCCAGGACGGCACGGCGGTCGGTGACCCATCCGGAGCCGTCTCCGGGAACACCTTTCGGCGAAGTGTCCAGCGGAGGCCCGGGGGACAGCACGGAGCAGGAGGACAGCTCCGACAATGAACCAGGTGCCATGTGTATCCCCCAGCATCGAGGCTCTGGACAGGGACAGGAGAATGACAGCGGCACGGTGACGTGTTGTTTGTTTAGGGAATGGGACCTCAGACCCCGGAGCCCTTACTCGGCCCTTCGAAAAGACCGGGGCTGCTCTTGTCGATGCAGCCCCGGCCACGCAGGGTCTGAGGGGGATTCCCTTCCGGTGGTCGAGCAAGAGCTCAAAAACGCTGCCTATGCGCTTCTGAAGAGACTAAAAGAGAAACCCCTCGAAGCTTTGCAGAAGGCTGTAGAGACCAAAGGGGGGCTACTCTGTGAATGTGTTATGGTGCCGCAGACGGACCTGCGGCTAAGTGGTCATCAGATTTCCCCCCAGTATCTCCTCTGTAAGCTCTACCGCTGGAGCGACCTCCAACACACAGCCCACCTGAAAGCATTGTGCCACTGTCAAAGCTTTGGCACGGTGGACAACGCCAAGGTGTGCTGCAACCCCTATCACTACAGTCGTTTATGTGGGCCAGGTAAGCGTACTGAACACCCTATCTATGTGTACGGCATTGTTTCTGATTGGACGTGCAATTCTGCGTTTGGGAGTAATCATGAGTGACTGACAGTATACGAACGCTGTAAACACATAGTAGTCACTGAAGCTGAGGCAGATCTTGCAGCGTAAATTCTGAAGCCAAGTTTATTTGGATTGCTCCAAATTCCAGTTACTGTCCCAGAGGGCTTATTCACATGGCGTCAAACAGGTAGAAAGCAGTAAACCCCGATGGACACACCTTCTATCCTTACAGCCTTGTTTCTCATGATTACGCCAATGAAATACAATGTAGATCAGCAACACAACAAACGGATACACTTGCTTATCTAAACGATCCCTGAGACGGACCCACTGGTGAAGGCATCTGTAGCCGGCTCGCTCACTGTGCACGTCGCGTGCGTAATTACGCCCGTGCAGGTCTTATACAGCTGTCATAAAAAAGTCCACAGTTTGTGTTTCCAACCATTTACGTGTTTAACCGTCTAACTAGGAGAAGTAATGTGGCGTCTGCAACACCGCAACCCCCTGAAAATAAACGTTACCTTACCCCCCCACCACCCTCCTTCTCCTCTTCCTCCTCTTCCTCCCCCGCCCCCATTACCCCATACAAGCGCACATAAGAGACACAAACACGCACGGACGTACACGCGCACAACTTTCGCACTAATCGCGTTTTTCTGCCCATAGATTTCTTTTTTCCCCCCTAATTATTTTAATGCCTGCCATCATTAGTCGTATGTTTGGTAAAAAAAAGAGATGATTTTCATGCGTTTTCCAACGCAACTAACACTAAAACGTTCAAGTCTGCGCAAAACTTTCTTTCCCCCCATCCATGTGAAGATCGCTCTCAAGTTGCACTCAGGCTTTTCCCCTGACAAGTAGGTCCTCCTCTTGTTATTTAGGTGAAGGAGTGCCGATAATATACAGTTTGCATACGGCTGGCGCCAGACTGACTAGCTTGGTATCTCACTGACTGAGTACTCCGGCAATTACTGGCTCAGCTCTTAAAGAGGCCGCAGCCTCAAGTCTGCATGGGTCTCTGCTTTTGGTTGGAGCTGTGCTGCCTGCCAGTGAAGGAGCTGCTTTTTTAACACAATAATGCCATATACCATTCCCTTTCTCCCATTTACATGCTTTTACTGTTCGTTTCCACTTGGTTATCATATGAACCTGTGTGTGTGTGTGTGTGTGTGTGTGTGTGTGTGTGTGTGTGTGTGTGTGTGTGTGTGTGTGTGAGAGGATGAACACAGTGCTGAATTTCTAAGAAAAGTAACATGGGATGTTTTTTTCATACAAAGTAAAGGTAAATGACTTTACAAAAGTAAAAAACCAAACAAACAAAGCCAGACTTCCTCTGTGGTATTTTGTTTTTGACTGTTTCATGTTGGTGTTCTTAAAATAAAAAAACGCTCTGTGACATAGATGTTCTTCATCCATTCCTTCTATCCACATCATTACAGACTGATCCGTTGAATAAGGGTTTGGGAGTAAAAAGTGCCTTTTTGTCATGTTTGATGAGCTCATATTTCACCATATAGCCTGTAACTTAGCAGCGGCATGCAGTTCAGAAAGTTGTATTCTGCTTGTGTTTTCAGAATCGCCTCCACCCCCGTACTCCGTGTCCTGTTCAGATGAACACAAGCCACTGGGTGAGTGTCACACAGTAGATGGATGCCACAGAGCAGAACATCAAATGTCTTGTTGAGGATTTCACCGGGCATAGTCTACTAGTGTCATCTTGTTACCGTTCATTCCAAAAAGGGATTATTAATAGCTGCTCATACTTGATATGCATTTTTGTCAGGTATTACCTGTTATACTACGGTGTCTCATTTTGCTGCGTACTTTTTCCAGGAATTACATGATACCTGTGCTGCATCATAGACTGGATGTACACATGCATGCAGAAAGTTCCTTCCGTTTCGATGCTCTCCATCTCACTCATGCTTTCTCCCCTTTTTCTTCTTAATGACAGACTCACCCCTGTCTTACACTGAAACTGTGCCCCTCCGCTACTCCAACTCGCCTCATGTTACGCCAAGAGACTACACAGGTGAGTTTCTGACCTGGTTTTACTGCTGTGCCACATGCAGACTTTATATTGCTGACAACCTTGTTACCACACTGTGAACGGGGGCGGCTCAATCTATTTTTTCCCCCCGATTCAGTTGTGCATAATGATAGAAATTCATTTGTCTATTGGGCAATGAAACATTTTTCTCAGATTTGTTGCCAGCAAGCACAAGAGCGTACTAATTTTATTTGAAACATGTGAGCTGTGAGATCCGCATACAGATATGCTTTTGCTCACAAGTATACAAACATACTCACACACACACACACATACACACACACAAACAAAAACGCTAATGTAGCCCAGTAAATGTGAAAATTGCATTCACTGAGCTTATTATGTTGTGTTTTACTTCTTATTTTGAAACACCATTAAGATAACCATAAAAACCAACAGCATAAAGGTTCCATTGTCGGACAGACATGGAGGGCAAGGGAGGGGGTCTGGAGTCCCTCACTATCTAGATGCCACAGCCGTGTAGCCTTTCTGCCTGTCTGTCTCTCGTTCCCTCCTCTTTCTCCATAGCAAAAATATTTCCCTGGGATGAAACTGCAATAAGATCCTTGAACATGCTCCCAGTCCCCATTGCTTCTCAAACCACCCATCCCCCCCTCCCTCTCGTTCCCTGTTTCTTCCCTCAAATCCCTCCATTCCTCCCAGCAATTGAGCAGTGGAAAGAGGCTGGCATTTTGGGGGCGGGGGAGTTGAGCCGCTCTGATGAGGCGGAGATGTAGGGTTGTGTGTGTGTGTGTGTGTGTGTGTGTGTGTGCATGTGTGTGTGCACGCGTGCGTGCACGTGTGCATGTGTATATGGTGGGGTAGTGGGACAGGAAACAGCCGAAACTGGAGCTTTATTTGTTTACGTGCCGGGGACGGGTGGAGGGGTTCTTGTAGTGTTGAGAGAAGCCGCAAGCCCACTCGATCAAGTCTCCCAGGCCCCACTTGTGGAGGCTGTTGAAAGGTGAGCGGGCACCGATCAAATCCATACAGTACAGTCAGGGCGCTTTCAAGCTGACCGCTGTTTAGTCTGAGGAGACAACTAAACGCCTCCCCAGTCCTCGTCAGGTTTAGTTTGTTGTGTCTCCGAAGTCCAGGTCGAGCACGGTCACGTGAAGAACAGCTTCCCCGTTTGGTAAAGTTGATACCACCATTACTTACAATAATCCGCTAAAACTCTGATTTTTTTTTGTGGTCTTATCTTGGTAACATGGCAGAGTATGCAATAAGTCAGAATTCAGTTTATTTGACAAATATTTCCCATGTTTGGACACTTGGTGATGCTAGTGAAACCCAATTGAATTTGAAGGTAGCTTGTTTCTTCTGGTTGCACTTGTAAGGTAGGTGGCTTTAACGGAGAGCTAGTGACCCATCCAGTAAGGGAGTGTATGTACCTCCTATTGTCTGCCAGGCGATCAGAAATAGATAGATCAGTTTATTTAACAAGCTGCAGTGTCAGTGGCTGTCTGTGTAGTTGTTTTCTGTTTGTGTGTGTGTGTGTGTTGTTGCATTTAAATTGGCATGCATTTTAGTTGTGTCTGCATGTGTGTGTGTGTGTGTGTGTGTGTGTGTATTTCTGTGTATGTGTGCACACAGTTGCCTTGTGCATGTATTTGTGTGGTCTTTTCCTCCTGTTCCCACAAAGCAATGGAAGTGAAAGTTTGAGTTTCGAGCCAAGAGTGCATGAGCAGAAATGAGAGGTGACTTAATAGAGGCATCAAGAAAGTGTGCATGCTTTTTTCCCCCAGATGTATTTTCAGGACTCCCCTTTCTGGCTACCACAAGTAAAAAAAACAAAAAACAAACAAAAAACAGGAAATATGTTGTAAGTATCAAAGCATTGAGATTAGTCTTTAAGAAAATTGGTAAAAAAAGAAAAAAGAAGCCCACTCTAGATATTGCAGCCCTGGATAGATCACTGAAAAATGTGTGAAACTCTTTTTGGCATATCAACAAAAAGTTGTATTTAGAAACAGATAGGGGCATTGAAAATGTGCTCATGAATTTTAGCATCTTCTTTTCATTCTTTTTAAACCAACTATGTACCCTAGCTTTGAAAATGCGACTGCAGGGTGTGGTCCATGCATACCTTTGGCCTGGGCTTTTCTTTTTTTTATCATTCAATCAGTTAACATTCCCCTTAAACCACAGCAAACGGCTGTCCTTTGAAAATGGAAATGTCAACTGGAAGTTTAGCAGGCTTATATCTAAGCAGACTATCCCCTGGTTCCTCATACTAAACATGTCATTGCCCTGCTAATTGATATGCTCTCCAGGAGCAGTGTGTGTGTGTGTGTGTGTGTGTGTGTGTGTGTGTGTGTGTGTGTGTGTGTGTGTGTGTGTGTGTGTGTGTGTGTGTAACAGAGACAGGGTGGAATTTCTGTCTCTGACTCAGAGATAAGATCAGTTCTGAGGACTCACATAGGGGTTCTATCAGGACAAACACACACACACACACACACACACACACACACACACACACACACACACACACACACACACACACACACACACACACACACACACAAAACCCTGTGCTCAAACACTTATCACGCCATTTGTTGAACTGAAGGCATAGCTGGATTCTTTCTTCTTTTTTTTTTTCAAAATTGATGTTAGGAAAAGCATATTATTGTCTGCAGTGTGTTGTGTTCCCAGAATATATCTCGGAATGTTGAATTAAACTTAATCTGTGCAGCTTTTTCTCCAAATATTCATGAATGAACTACAATTACAACCATCTGTCTATGTCCTATTACCCCCTGCTCTCTGTAGTTTATTATACTTTTTCCTGCTGCTTTGATACACAAATTGTAGGTCTATAAGAGCAGATTTTACACATTCGACATGGAATTGAGCGGAAAGCAGACCACATATGGGCTGAAAACTGATTTTGGAGTACTATTTTAATGAGAAAACCTTACACGTAGCGTCTTTTTTTTTTTTATCAGGTAATGACTTGAGATCCGACAGGGAAAATGACAAAGGCTTTATGGTTGCAGAGTTAGAGCTGTTTTCATAATCATGTGTATGCTAACCTTGCCATTCTTGTCTAAACAAAATTGACAGAAATGTGTTTATGTCTCTGCATGGCTAAGAGATCAGAGCCTATGGACGTCTGTAAATGTATTTGACATCAAGCGAGCCTGTATCCTGTGTTCTCTGTAGAGTGGACACGCGTAGCGTCAGAGTCCTGAAGTAAACCAAGAGTACCGCTCCCTCTCTGCCCTCAGAAATCATATTTTGGTGGCTTGTTTGTTTAAGCAGAGCAAGGTATCAGCCAAACATCCTGTCTCGGAGCCCTGTCTGCACTTGCTGCAACATTAACCCCATGAATTGGTCCTTTGACTGATGGGGCACAGCCCAGGAATGTTGGGAAATTGGGAAGGTAAGGGGGAAGCAGGGTCTCTGAGTGAAAGAGGGTGGGGGTTAGTTGGCTCTGGAAAGTGACATCTGATACATGTTTGAACATATCACTACTAATACTTAAGAATCTTGGCGCTGAGGAGACATTCTTACAAGTTTAGAGGCGAGAAGGATAGCTTTCACCGAGTGACCACATCATACCGTTTTCAGTTTCGTTGGACTCGTGAGGAGGGTTTGGTTCATAAAAGGTGAACAGCTCTGTGAACAGATTGACGCAGTTGGACTAACCTTTGGAAGTGATTCTACAGAGGCTCTACTATTCTCTGGCAACTGGTTAGAGTTTGGTTCATTGTTTTGGCAAGCATCGGTTTTGAGTGTTAGACCATTACACAGCTCAAATAGATCCTTTTCATCAATAGGTCCATGGTTCATGAAAATCCTAAGCAAAAAGAAATAGCTAAAAGGAAGAAGTAAACACTCATTCTACTCCGTGAGAATTTATTTGTCTGAGTCTTGATGGGTCCTCTCAGTGACCCTAACCTTCAGCCCATTCATTGGCACGTATACAGCACTTGCTCTTATGCCTGACTGAGACACATTAGACTATGGAATTCAACATCAAGTGCTGGCCCATTAGCCATTTGCCATTTCCTTAGATATTTTCCATCAACCTTCTTTTTCACTACAAGCAGGGCATGCAGCCGGAGTATAGTATGGCCTACTGAGTGCCTGATGAAACAGCTCAACTTAAATGAGGTCTTCTGTAGGCAACCAAAGTTTATAAACCCACATTGCATCTCAGCATTGGGAATAAATCTACTGATTTAAAACTATGTGGAAGTATTTCAGAATGCCTGAATTTGTGTCAGCTTGATCTAAATCTCCGAAACACATATTCATGTATGTGAGTTATTTTAGGTTAGGTTCGTTTTTTTTAAAGTTGCAAATCACTCAAGTACTCAAACAAAAACAATTCACTTTCCCATCTCGTCTCAAAACCACAAAATTTGTTTTTTTTCTCAAGAATTATGTCTGTATTCCATTTTTGAACCCCATGTACCACGTATTCATCTTTTTGTCCCCCCACAATATAAGAAACAGACTAACTACATTTTCCTGCATGCTAAGGCTAGGCATCTAGCTATCAACAGCATGATTTCACTTGGCTATAAAGTTAGCAGAAAAGGAAAGCTATTTCACATTCAAATGAATACATTCAATATTCTGAACAGGTGATGCCTTGTTGATTTCCAGGTGTTAGCAGAGGGAATGTTTGGTCTTCATCCAGACAAGGAAATTAGGAAATGTTAATACATCAGGAAGCTTCTGCAAGGGATCTTCACATGGATTAAGATCTTCTCTTGGTGTGTCTTCTTCGTCCCTCCTCCCCTTGAGTTTTTCGGATGGATTATTTTAGCAAACTTTTGCAGTTCACTCTCTCTCAGAGTGATTTCTTTTTTTGCACCTTTTTCTTTGTTCTGCTTGTTGCACTCATTTTTTTCACTCTCTTGTATTCACCCCCTCTCTCTATCATTTTCTTTATTTTCTCTCTCTCTCTTTCTGACCATGTTGTCAGGCCATCACAATTTAAAATAAGGTTTAAATTACAGGACTGGCTGTGGCTTTCCGTTGTTCCCTCAGAGTTTTTGCCAAGTCGCAATTTGGCCCCTAATGGAATCCTGCCATGCTGCTGAACCTAAAGATTCTTTGCAGATGTCGCCAGGCTCTGACTCTATGACTTGCAGTAAATTGTCGCATGTGCTGTGCACTTTGAATGCAACACTTAGCTAAGGCTAAAGTATATTTAAGGGAAAGCACCATTTGCCTATTTTTCAGGAATTTTTGCTCCCTGTGCTGTGTAGTTAGCGGAATGGTTTGTGTGTGTGTGTGTGTGTGTGTGTGTTCTTGTACTTCTATCTTTTTGAGGACCAGTTTGAGTTTTTAACCATCAGATTGAGGACATTTTTGTAAAGCGAAGACATTTTGGTTGTCCCTCACTACTTTAAGGGTCTGTTTTAGGGTTAGGATTTGGGTTTAGGGTTAAGGTTAGTATTAGGATTAGGTTAAGGTTAGGGTAAGAGTTGAGGTTAGGCATGTAGTTCTGATAGTTAAGGTTAGGTTTACGGGCTAGGGAATGAATGTAGTCAGTGAGGGGTCCCTACAAAACAGAAGTACAAGAATGTGTGTGTGTGTGTGTGTGTGTGTGTGTGTGTGTGTGTGTGTGTGTGTGTGTGTGTGTGTGTGTGTGTGTGTGTGTGTGTGTGTGTGTGTGTGTGTGTGTGTGCTTCTCCTGGATTGCCACCTTGGCGTTGTGGAGAAGCTTGCACGTACCAATGATCCCAAGAGCTATACTGTTCGGAGCTTGGCTCCTGGTAGGGTCACCCAAGGTGGATAGGTCAAGGGGGGGGGGGTCCAAACGAAGTGTGATCTAACAAAGACCTCAATGACAGAACTGGCGGAAGATGTCTCCAGGTCACAATGGCAGTGAAGGTGGATGAAGGCTGCAACAGAGGGTGGTCCCCAAATGTCTTGGTTCTCCATGCCATCGGACTCTGGCAAGGACATTGACCCTTGCCAGGCACATCAGCCACTCCACGTTAAAAGCTGTCACACGCAGGCATCCTCCCATTATGTGGCTCCAGGATTGCCCTCTATGCCCACCTGAGAACCCAGAGAGAGGACGGTCATACTCGACCTCAAGTAACCTCCGATGATGATGATAGTGTGTGTGTGTGTGTGTGTGTGTGTGTGTGTGTGTGTGTGTGTGTGTGTGTGTGTGTGTGTGTGTGTGTGTGATTGCAGGGGCATACACACAAAAACTTTTTAAGGTAAATATCCTTGGAAAATACTTTTCATAATAAGTTGCTTCATTTACCTCTTTTGTAAGACTAAAATGCATACATGGGGTAGTATCATTTTCAAGGGAAATTGTTTGTTTGCTGGTGTTGAGTTCCATGTACTGTGGCATAGTCTGTGCAAAGTAACTCAGTTACCTTAAATCACATATCTATTGTAAACTGGTTCAAGAATAGTGTAGAACAGTAGAGAATTTTTTGTAAGCAAATTAATTGTGGTATTCCTCATGGTACAATTTCAGGTCCTATAATTTTTTACCTTTTCTTGCAGCCACTTGGAAATGTCATCAGGAGGCACAGCATACATTTTCATAGCTATGCTGATGACACAGATTTACAGTGCCTTATCACCTGATGACACAGGGCGAATACATGCCCTTTTTAACTTATTTTAGATATCAAGTTATACATGGCAGTGAATTTTCTACAGCTCAATCAGAACAAAACTGAAGTCTTGGTTATTGGTACTGAAGCTCAGAGAGACAAACTCAATGCAAAACTGCAAGCACTGGCATTAAATACCTGTCAACAAGAAAACAAACCGTGGAGTTATCTTTGATTCAGAACTTGGTTTTGAGCCTCACATTAGAAGCATAACTAAGGATGCATTTTATCTTCTGATTAACATTTCCAGAGTGTGACCATTTCTCTCTCAAGCCAACACAGAGACAGTAATACACACCTTTATTACCTGCAGGATTGACTATTGCAATGCTCTCCTTTCTAGTCTCCCTAAAAAGAATATAGCTCAATTACAGTTACTGCAAAAACTCAGCTGCTCGTGTGTTGACCAAGACCAGAAAGACAGCACACATTACACCAATCTGCCTTTTCACGTCAGAATTGATTTTAAGATCCTTTTATTGGTTTATAAAGCTCTTAATGGCCTTGGTCCTATCTATTTATAAAATTTTCTTTTAGCCTATTACCCCTCAGGTCTTCTGGTAGTGGCCTTTTAATTATTCCTAAAGTCAGAACAAAACCCCACGGTGAGGCATCCTTTTATTACTACAGTCCAAGTCTCTGGAACAGCCTTCCTGAGGACCTGAGGGCAGCAGAGAATGTTGATATTTTTAAAAGCCAACTCAACACCTACCTTTTTAGTTTGGCTTTTAATTAAATTTTATTTATTTATTTATTTATTTATATATTATTTCAGTCTGGTTCTGTCGCTTGGTCTATCATTTTAAATTCTATATTCTTATCCTTTTATTACCCTTTTATTTATTTTACACTTCTACACCACCCCTCACTTTTAGTATTTTATTATTTTATCACACGCCTTAACTGTTTATTTAATTTTTATCTTTTTGCTATTTTGAATTTTGGTCTTACATCATATCTTTGGTGTTTCCTTATTACGAACTGATGAGATTTATGATAGCCTCTCCTCAGTTCCTGTTTTTATTGAGTGCTCTTTTTATTGAGTGCTTTATTTACTATTGTTCCTATTTTTTTTTTCGTGGGAGGATTTTATTGTTTTATTGTATGCAGCACTTTGTGTTACATTTGTTTGTATGAAAAGTGCTATAAAAATAAAGTCTGTTTGATTGATTGATTGATAGAACACACTTTATGTCCTCATTACTGTAGTTCTTAACTAGCAATTCTTTACTACACTGAAAGTTAGTTTTCCCTTAAGTTATTGCAGCTTAAACTGATAATGGATCCAATTTAGATTTTAGGAGGAATTTCATAGTTCCTTCTTTACAATGCATTAAATCAATCCTTAACATCAATGGTGACGGATTTGTGAGAAATGAAGGCAGCCTTTTCAAGGGCCATGTAGGGACTATGTGGGACTCAGTGAAACTTGTCAACTTAAACCCTCTGACTGACTGGCTGAGAGGGGGCGGAAGTGTTGAGGAAGAGGGCCTGTCCAGGAATGTGTTTTATAATGGGATGGTTGTCAACTACCTGAGTAGCTCCACTCAGTACCTCAGTACGCCAAAAACCAGCTTCCTGAAGTTTATTGGATGGGTGTGTTAACATTCTGCTCATCAAGATCTTTGGGCAAATTAGACTTTGTTAGCATGCTAGCAATCAAATGTAACGATAAATGATATGGTCTTCTTGTCATGGTGTTATCTGTTGCCTATAGACAAAGCGTTTTTAGGTAGGCTGTGAAAGAATAGCCAGGAAATTAACTGGTTAGTTTTTCACTTCATTTGTGAGAGTTAGCTTTTACTGATTTCTATACACTGCTCTATGAGGGAAGCGTGGCATGATGGGATGTAAACAAACACTGTTAAAAAAAAAATCAATATTTTCAGAGAACTTGTTTGCTTTCTAGGGAGTTTTTAGGGAGTTGTTCCTTATCCGATGCAAGGGTCTAAGGACATGATGTTGTGTTGCTGTAAAGCCCCTTGAGGCAAATTTGTAATTTGTGATATTGGGCTATACAAATAAAATTGACTTGACGACTTCTAACTCAAGACCTCAAATGAAATGGTTAAAGAGACCCATAATGAAAAGCTCTTTGGTTCGATGCTCACATTATTTTTGTGCTCAAAGTCTCCATGTGTTGGATCATGATGCTGAATACCTCCCTGCTCAGTTATTCTAGGTCACTCTGGAGAAAAGCACCAGCATGGATTTTGAAAGTAGCATTTGTAAATGCAGATTCAAATATGTCAATCTACATTTCACAGACTGGACACTTGAGGGAACAGTCACTGATTATCTAGGTGTGTCTTTTTTAGATGAGAAACATCTCAAGAACTTGGCTTCTAACTCGCTCACTCAGTGACTCACAAATTGACATTTAGTCTCACGTTTAGCTGTACCATCCGCGTGGATTCAGGGGAGTAATATTGTATGCTGTTGTAAGATGTTAAATATTTTAAAAAATTTAATTAACGTCATAATCCTTTTTGGTTTCATTCAAGGTAGGATTTCACAGAAATGCCATCGACAGATACAAATAAGGCCCATGACCTTTAACCTGCTCAAACATATCAATCTTTTGACAAAAGTTTTGAAGTGTTTCTGATACGTTAGCTTAATTTTCTGGCTTGTCGGCTAGCTAAAACATGATTCAGACGGGCTAAGTTTAGCTCTGTTGAACCAGTGCAAAAGCATTTATTTTACAATGTCAATGTTAAGCATCCAGTCAGGATATTATGTAAATAATATGTAACGTTATCTACTCAGTTGAAAAGGTTAATACCCGGTCTACTTATTACAAACTTAAGACAATGATCCCGTTTCGTTCTGTTCACAACAGTGTGTGTGTGTGTGCGCACGTGTGCGTGTACGTGTGTGTGCATGTACACAAATAAGATAACAGGTGGCGAATACACTGAAAAGCTCTCAAAATCTACGACTCTTTAATAACAGAACACAATTTTGTTAGCTGTCCTTTGCATCTACCGCCCTGTGTCCTCATTTCACTCTTGTCTCAATTCAAGTGTTTGGTAAATTTGTTTAAATGTCACAGCTGTAATCTCCATATAGGAAACAGAAACCTTAATTACAAATCAAGGTAACTAGTGTTCATTAGAAACAGTTTTTCAAGAAAGTAATTTTGCCTGTTTTGCAACTACTGATGAAATTTTATTCTCGGGTCCTGTCATGCCAGGTAATACCTGTGTCTGGGCTAATGGCTATCATTAATTTATATATACTGTGTAAACAAGGGTTTTACATGGTATCAGTGTCAATAGGTTTTCCATTTGTTGAGTTTGCAACATGCATTTGAAGTTGACCAGAAGATTAGCTCCAAATGTTCCCCCCGTGCAAAACTTCAGAGATGCCTTTCTCGTGCTGTCTGCTCTCTCAAGCACACTTTGAAGTGGCAAAAAATGCAGGAAACTGGTAACTTTCTCCCTTCCTTTTGGCGAAGACTTGGCTTTCGAAGCCGCCTCCAAGCACTTCTTCTCAGGAATTTTACAGGGATGGACAGTAACTTTCCTGTGGCTTGTTTGCCCTTGGCTTCCAAGAATGAGGGCCTGTTTGTGGGACTGGTCAAATGATTGATTGGTAGTTGTGACTAGTTTCCTTGTGTCCTTAAAGGAGAAAAGCTGAAATGAAGGGCTTGAAAGATAGCTATGCTATACAATGGAAAAAGGAAAAACAGAATGTTCAACAGATTGTGTGTGTGTGTGTGTGTGTGTGTGTGTGTGTGTGTGTGTGTGTGTGTGTGTGTGTGCACGTGTGCGTGCACAGATATGTGCATGTGTTAATGAGAGAGGGCCCCCTTGTATTCTACTGTAAAGTCCATGTCTGGCTGATAACACAGGCCTCTGATGGCGGAGATAGTGGAGACGCCAGCTTAAATGTGGCTTGCTGGATTGAAGTTGCCCTGTAATGATAGTTGTCTCAAACAACACAGAACCTACCATTCGCAGGAAGGGAGGGGTGGGTTTTTTTTCTTTTTTTTTCTAGTGGTTTTTTTTCTTTCAATGCTTAAGGGAGAAATTTGAGGAACGTCACTTGAAACAAAGTATCTGGGAGAAGGGACTGGGATGGTCAGTAGCTGAATTCTATCCTTCTTTCGAGTCCCCCGCCCCCCTGATACTTCCCCAACCCACCCACTTCTTTCAGCGCAGTGGAAGAGTCTAATAACTGGAGGGGAATCTAATCCTTGGCACTGGATGAAAGACAAGGGTCTCCCACCCTCGTTCCCTCTCTCTCTCTCTCTCTCTCTCTCTCTCTCTCTCTCTCTCTCTCTCTGTCTCTCTCGCTCTCTCTCTCTCGCTCTCTCTCTCTTGCTCTCGTTTCTCTTTCTTTCTGATTTTTCCATGATTGCTAGTTATGGTTGGCAGGCTTTTTCTTTCTACCTCTCCCTATGTTCTCCTCTGCTCACATTTTCTTTGACTTTGCTACCTGGTCTCTCTTTCCTAGCCTTCTCCTCCTCCCCTCTTCACAGGTTGAGGTTTGCAGCAGTTTTTGATCCTACATTTGGGCGCTGGGCATGGGGGGGGGGCATGAAGTTTATCATGTACTCTTTTGGACGTGAACGCCACCAAGGACAGAAAGAAAATCCAGCAAGCAGGAGTTTAACTGGGAGAGTTCTGGTAGTTTGAAACCCACGTTCAGTCGCCTGTTGGGAGCCAACAGGAAACTTCTCGTCTGACCTCTACTCCCAGATTGCCAATTTTTTCAAACCCTTGCCATGGTACACGTCCAAAAAGGGGGCCTATCATTCACATTGGTGCTGTTTGCTGCACAGGAACTGTGGCATTTGGAATTCCTATGTTATTCTTAACATTTTACGTTTTTTCCTCCCGGAAAAAAAGGAACTGCTTTTTATTCACCGCTTATTTTCCCTAATCCTTTCAGCTTTGGAGGAAAGAACGTAAGGTTTACTGGGCTTTCCGTGAGACTGGCATTAAAAGACGGTGATTTTGAAATGCAATAACAAAAGCTACTTATCTAATTGGTAAACAGAGCTGTTAAATAGTGGTTGGGTTAAATGGTTGCAGAGCGCTGTAATTGCTGCCAGCCCTCACACAGACGAACCTCACAGAGGCGCTCGTGCACAGACACACACATACACACACACACACACACACACACACACACACACACACACACACACACACACACACACACACACACACACAAAAACACTCTTTTTTTTAATTCCTCCGGCCAAACACAAACATACTGATAACCTCTAGATTGAACTCTTCATTATAAATGCAATTGAAGGAGTTTGTTGCCAGGCCCCCTCTCCACCCATCCCTAGCCTTCTTCTCTTTCTCTTTCTCACACAAGCTCATTATACTTTCTCTGGATGCAGGCCAAGTCAAGTATGATGACACGACAAGGATTGTGCCAAACACATTACACTTGACACATTTGATCTGGCAAATGTCTTCTTTGTACAACATTGATATTATCGTTATTGTTGTAGAATATTACACTTAACCCATCATACAAGTTATCTAATCAAAATTTTAAGACTACAATGCCAGTGTTGAGAATTTTATATCGTGCTGTTAATCTGTTGAGTGGCTTCAACTTTTATGCTCATTACTAATGCAGAAACCAAGTTATAACACTAGTTATTATAATAACATCATATATAAATATTATCATTATTATTATTATTTTTATATTATTATAAGAGATCTATGTGTATCTATGCATGAAAGACATCTCATGAATGGACCTGTACTGTTTTCTGAGACACCCAAAAGATCCTAGTTTGGGCTTACAACTACCATCAGAATACATTTGATTGTGAACTCATATAAAGTCTCCCTGTGTTTTTCCCCAGACGTGTTTGTGTTGCCTTATTACAGGGACGAGCATGTCTTGTAAAAAAAAAAAGGGGGGGGAGAGATCTTGCTAGCTGAGCAGCCTTCCCTCTCTCTCTCTTATTGGGGAGCTGTAAAAACTCCAGACCGCAGGAGTTGCCAGCCTGGAATTCACTAATGACACACGTGGGCCTCAGATGAGAAGTGCAATTTAAAAAAAAAAAAGAAAAAAAAGGAGAAAAAACTAATGTGAAACTGTATGAATACTGTCTATACACATACGTGCATTTTTTGTTTTGCATGTGTGTGTGTGAGAGAGAGAGGGGGGGGGGGGGAGAGAGAGAGAGAGAGAGAGAGGGCAAGAGAGCGAGAGACCCTGTGTGTATTTATCTAATAAACAATAACACTCACACACACACACACACACACACCCGTGGACACACACCCCTCAAGTAAAATGACGACTGTGCTTACATACACCTAGCCTGAATCCACCCGTTTCACCCAAAAGCAGCTCGTGAATGGGAAAAGGGCAACCATTCTGGCCCCTGGTAGATGAGGAGAGGGTGGGGGGGGGTGCAAGCTGGAGTATGAAAGGAATGGGGCCAGAGGCACATGGGCTTTTAAATCCTCTGTGTCAATAGAGTCTCTGGAGCAAAATAATGGCATCACTCTGTGTGGGAGTTAATGCGAGCTGATAGGATGAGGGCTGGGGGGGTCAGGGGTTCATGGGCTTGCGCGAGGTTGTCAGAGAGCTGAATGCTCTGTAAACTTTTGTTTTGTTTCTTTTACTCGATGGCATCATCTTTTTTCTTTTTTTCAACTTAACGTTGACCATGCAGGTTCATCTCTGCTTTTTGTTTACTGTTGTAGAAGTGACTCGGGTGTATTGTTGGCTTCAGTGGTCTTTACCAGCCTGTGCTTACCCTCGCCGCTGCTGTGATGGCCCATTTTCACAGAGATGATAAATGGTTCATCTGAATTGATCCCACGCGATACAACATCTCTCTCTTTGAGGCCCTCTTCGCATCCAGTTATACCCAGAATGTGTCCGGATCTAGGTGAGATGGATTGCTGTTGACATCTGGTATCAGAAAGGCTCTCTAAGGCTTTGTTTACATCGTATGTCTTGATGCCGAGTTCCAATTTTGCCGCCTATATCCAAATCTTTTTGACTGCTTGTTTACATCTGATGAGTTGGGGATGAGTTGTTGCCTCAAGTGAAGGATCTCGGGGTCTTGTTCATGAGTGAGGGTAGGATGGAGCGGGAGATTGACAGCCGGATTGGTGTAGCATCAGCTGTAATGCGGACATTGTACCGGACCGTTGTGGTGAAGAGGGAGCTGAGCCGGGAGGCAAAGCTCTCAATTTATCAGTCAGTCTTCATTCCAACCCTCACCTATGGTCATGAGCTTTGGGTAGTGACTGAAAGGGTGAGATCGCTGATACAAGCAGCTGAAATTAGTATCCTCCGTAGGGTGTCTGAGCTCAGCCTTAGAGATAGGGTGAGGAGCTCGGCCATCCGGAGGGAGCTCAGAGTAGAGCCGCTGCTCCTTCGCGTCAAAAGGAGACAGTTGAGGCGGTTCGGGCATCTGATTAGGATGCCTCCTGGGCGCCTTCCATTGGAGGTTTCCTGGGCATGTCCAACTGGGAGGAGACCCCGGGTTAGACCCAGAACTCACTGGAGGGACTACATGTCCAATCTGGCCTGGGAACGCCTTGGGATCCCCCAGGAGGAGCTGGAGGGTGTTGCTGGGGAGAGGAACATCTAGAGTGCTCTACTTAGCCTGCTGCCACCACGACCCGACCCCAGAGAAGCGGCTGATGATGAGATGTGATGAGATGAGATGAGATGTTTACATCTGCTTGTAAAAGGGACCCATGTCCTATTCCTCCACTTATACCATAACTCTTTGGTTTGCACTTGAACCAACCAGCATGCATCGGCCTTCACCAGAGTTTGGTCATTGGTGTGGAAGTAAACAACCGCACGTGTACACCGTGTCATTCAAATTGCCACAAGGGTGCGAGAGTGTCACATTTTGAATGGTGTGTAATTTGCACTGACCTGAAAAAGCTGATCAATGTGGTTATGTGAGTGTTGCATTGGCAGATATAGGATTCCTATCTGATTTATTTCCACATATGTGCACACAGTCTGATCTGAAAGTATCCGATTCCATGTGCTTTTTTGCTGGTTACACGGATATAATACGTAGTCAGTCTGTGCTACATGTGAGCAAAACATCTGAATTGGGTCATTTGTACCAGGAGGTGTAATACATCTTGTATGGCCACATGTGGCTGCTCCCCGCCCAGTATGCAGCTAACCGTGTCCTCTCAAAGTGATATCACAGTTCTCCTCCTGTTCTCCTCATCATTATTATTTATTGCTATTATTATTTCTAAGGAGGTAGACTAGGTTTTTTACACAATGCAATTGTTTTGATTTGAAATTCTGGCAATCCCATCCCTTGTTTGTCCAATTTAATCTCCAGATTATTGGAAATTCTTTGGACTTTTTTTTTTTTTTTGCTCACTGTAATAACACATGTCACACACTGCTGGTGGTGGATGAAACCAGAGTAAAGAAAAAAAAAGGAGGGAATTGAGAACAAAAGAGAATGACCAGAACTTTGTTCAATGTTGAGAAAATATCAGACATTCATAGAAAAATATAAATTCACCTTTTTATTATCAGCGATGTCCTGCCCAACCCCATTGGTTTTTTTTCCTTTTCTTTTTTTTTTGTCCCTTGCCTCTCTTGTGATTGATAGTGAAATCGACTTCCGTCCCTTTGCATTCAGACCATACTGCATATGTGGTCATGTAATAAGAAGTGTCCACTTGTGACCCAGGCTCCATTTTAATGCCACCCGAACTGGCTTTTCTCTCTCTGTCTCTGTCTCTGTCTCTCTCTTTCTGTGTGTCTCTCTGTCCCCTTTCTCAAACTACCTCGTCTTCACTTTGAGGAAGGGTTTTGAAGATTTTAAGGCCAGGAGGGTATGTCTTTAAGTGTTGTTGTTGGTTGTGGTGGTGGGGTATCTCCTAAATACTCAACACAGGCTTACTCGTTGAATGTAGAGATGGTGATGGATGCATATGAGTAGCGGGGTCTTCAACGATGGCGATGCTTTTTTTGGAACATAGCTCAACAGTTGGTTCAGATAGATGTGAAAAGGACCTTCTTTTCAGCTGTCTTCATTTTGCAAAATAACCTCTTAACCCCTTTCAGTCGAAATTACCGACTACAAAATCAACTTCACTCACCAACACCAAAACTGATTCTCCATCTTTGTTCCCCTTTCTCTCTCCTCCTTCAGACACTGGTACATCTTTAGGCTCTTCAAGCTCCAGTGGACGTCGTTCTCACTGGTGCAGCGTTGCCTACTGGGAGCAGCGGACACGCGTGGGTCGCCTTTACCCTGCCCACGAGCCCTCACTCAGCATCTTCTACGACCTACCTCAGGGCACAGGCCTTTGCCTGGGCCAGCTCCAAACCAGCGCCTACTACAGTCACTGCGATGATGCGGGCAGCCGCGGCATTCAGGCCCTTCACAGCAGCCATAGCCGCGGTGGCGGTGGCAGCGGAGGCAACAGCAGCAGCTGCACGGCTAACTCTGTGCAACAGATACGCAGTAAGATTGGCTATGGCATAGTTCTGAGTCGCGAGCCAGATGGAGTGTGGGTGTATAACCGAAGCCAGCACCCGGTGTTTGTCCATTCGCCCACTCTGGACCTGCCCAGCGTCAGAGGACTGAGCGTGAAGAGGGTGATGCCCGGTTACTCCCTCAAGGTGTTTGACTATGAGCGCTCCAGTTGGATTTTGGAGAACGGTGTGAAGCCAGAGTCCCAGGAGGGGCCCTGGGACCCCCATAGCGTCCGCATCAGCTTTGCCAAGGGTTGGGGCCCCTGCTACTCCAGACAATTCATCACCTCTTGTCCCTGTTGGCTGGAGGTGTTACTCAACAACCACAGATAGCACATACTCACATACATAGACACCCATACAGACAAGCATACAAACACATTTGTTCAACACACACACACACACACACACAAACAGAGACACACATATGGTTTCTTAAACAAGTATCCGAATTATAATCTACCTAGATTTAATATAAAACTTTATATATTATATAAAATATATTATACATGTAAATACTTGAGTCATTTTTACAATGCAATTATTTATGTATAGTGTAATGTGGATATGGACATAATAAAAAGGAACAGGAATATGCACTTTTGATTCTATATATGCATTACAGAGTTTCTCAGTGTCATTTTGCAAGTATGTAAACTGCAAAAATAACACAAAGCTGGTTTATGTTCTCGTGATTTAGCGATTTTCTAAAAAAATATGCCGTTCACACATTGACAATAAAGTATTTGTATTACATAAACTGATTTTGAAGTCCTATGTTGTTTGACGTTCAACCAGATTCATTTTAGTCAGTGCTATTTACCTACTCAGCAATTACCATTTGTACAGTTGCAACCTGGCACCACATTAGTCATGCAAAAAATGTATGCCATAAGGTGGACAAATTCAGTAAATATACCAACAAAGACATCATCAATAACATTATAGCAACACAGTCACTTTTGCCTTAAATCACAGAGCTTGGGGCGTCCGGGTGGCGTGGCGGTCTATTCCGTTGCCTACCAACACGGGGATCACCAGTTCAAATCCCTGTGTTACCTCCGGCTTGGTTGGGCATCCCTACAGACACAATTGGCCGTGTCTGTGGGTGGGAAGCCGGATGTGGGTATGTATTCTGGTCACAGCACTAGCACCTCCTCTGGTCAGTCGGGGTGCCTGTTCAGGGGCTAGGGGGAACTGGAGGGAATAGCGTGATCCTCCCACGGGCTATGTCTCCCTGGTGAAACTCCTCACTCAGGTGAAAAGAAGCGGCTGGTGACTCCACATGTATCGGAGGAGGCATGTGGTAGTCTGCAGCCCTCCCTGGATCGGCAGAGGCAATGGAGCAGCGACCGGGATGGCTTGGAAGAGTGGGGTAATTGGCCAAGTACAATTGGGAGAAAAAGGGGGGGGAGAATCCCCCCGCCCCAAAAATCACAGCTCAACGTTTCTCTTACATCATAGTTGGGGTTTTTTTTTGTGACTCAAGAGATAAGATGGAGTTCTATACATTTCAATGGCCACTCTGAAGTTCATCCTTTAACAGAACGAGATTAAAATACAACCTATCAATGGGTAAAGTAAGATCTGAAGGGGAAAAGTACAAACTGTAAGGCCAAAACATTAAATAGCCACCGCAAGATATACACCTGAAAGTGGAATTTCCAGATAGATTCTGGATTAAATTCTGCAAATTATCAGGATGTTGGTCAGATTGTGGACAGATAAAGAGAGAGAGAGACAGAGAGAAAGAAAGAGACAGAGAGCGACAGAGACAGAGAGAGAGAGCCTTTTCCTATGACAATGACAGTGTAAAAACACGTTTCAATTCAATTTACAGACACTTTGAAAGTTGCAGTACACAGACGGTATGTAGTTCTACATCTCAAATTGAGTTTAAAAGGCAGAAATTAAAGTTATTCCCTTAAAGTTATAATCTTTTCAAGCTAAGTTGAAAGCCTCAATGGCAATGGCAGAAAATCTGAAAGACATAATAGTGCCAGCGGTAAACTAAAGTGCATATCTGAGAGATTGCACAACAAACCACAGTGAGGCCCAAACCCTTTCCAGTAGGAGAAAGTTCTGTGTTTATAGCATAATGGCATCCTGTTTAAGTCTTACTGCAACACAATTATTTGTGGAAACTCTCATATTTGGGTTCGAGGTGAAGAGCAAGAGCTCAATTTTGCAATATAAGCGGTTGGCATTGAAAAAGCTATTGATGTTAACTGGGTTTTTTTTTTCCTTTTTTCCCCAAGATGCCAGTGTAACTCGGAGTAAAAACCAGAGCTGCAGCTCGCTTAAACAACATTTTTGTTTTGACCCTGAAGCTCTGTACAGGCTGCTTTCTGAAACCTGTAATTATCTTTAGCTTGAAAAGCAGAGTTGATTATAAAGTCACAGCCGTTGAGAGGAAATGGGGCTGTACCGCATTGCCCTAACATTCATAAAACCTCTCATAATTAAAAACCCCTCATTTACAGTCAAACGACTCTCAGTGACGAACTCGTCTTTCCACAAATTGGAAAACTGTCGACTTTGGTAACGTGTCGGCCCCTTCAACAGGCGGGCCTTCAGAGTAGTAATAGCATTAAAGACAACCGATGGAGACTGTGCAAAGTACAATATTTTGGGGTTAAACCCTTTGTTTGCATATAACAGCACAGCTCTTCATGAAATCGTTTAAACGAGCATTTGGCCATTCCTATACACAGCTCCAAAATTCCAATGTATATTTCAGTCAAGTCTCTTCTCTGCTTTTCCAGACCAAATGTGGGATTTGTGGCTGGGGACACAATGGAAGGATTCAAGGGTGGGGGTGTGTGGTGGAGAGGTTGCTGGCAGGGGTAGCCCTGAACCTACCATGTTCCTCCATCTCTATTTTTGTTTTCTCATCTGAGAACACCCCCGAACCGTCTCCTGTCTAATTGTTTTCCTCAAAAGAGTCGTGGACGTGGTAAATAAATCCAGGCCTGGTGCTGGATCAAGGCCTTGGCCCGTGTCCGCGGGGCCGCGGTGTGCTGACCCCACAGTGAGTTGAGCGCGTCGTGGGCTAATTGTACTGTGTCCTCATTGACTCAGCTCCTTCACCGTGTCATCACCCCTGCCCAGAATATGATGGTTTGAAGAAGAAAAATTATAACTAACTTCGTAGTCAATCTGCATGTTGCTTTGAACCAAAAATCCCATTGTTATGGTAGTGAAAGTATAAATTTTGTTAGAAATATTTCCTGCAAGCAATGGTGTGGACCCACAATGTGTAGATTGCAAGGTAGAAAAACAATAACTAAGTGATGTTTATTTACTGACTGAGGGTTTAGTTGGAGATAATGCAGGGTGGCTACTTAGACTAAAACGGTTTGATTTATCCAACTCTAAAGTGATGCATTAGTCAATACAGTTAGCTACAATACACAGTACAAGTACAGGTACCCAGTGCACAATGCCATTATGTTCATTTGATAAATCCTTACATCAAAACAGTCATTAACTCAACAACATTACATTAACAGTACATTAAGAAATCTGAAATCATACCAGTGATCACAACAGAAATGGAAATGAAGTTGAAAAACACACATTTAATTTGCACATCATCCCACAAATGTCATGCTCGCATTTTGTCACTTTGCAGCTCTGATTGCAATCAGATCAATACACTGTGGCAATCAAATTCATCAGTGTATTCTGCATTAAAACAAAGGACACAGTCCGCACTGCGGAAATTCAAATGAGATGTGTCTAGATTCAAAGCTATTAAATCTAATCTAGTTAGAAAACGACACATTTCTATGGTATGGTATGCAAAGGTCATTTGTCCAAATATTGATTTTCAGATATTAAAGCAATTTCACTTCAAGTTATTTTGTCATATTTGCCAAGATAAAATTGAGGGGGTTGCCTTCTTCTTAGCAATTTTCTAGAACGTATGGCTAACAGACTGTGCTGTAAAAACCAGCCTACTTTACAAAGCTGCCCTAATACACACGCACACATATATGTACCTTCCTATACAAATGCAGCGGTCAGTCTCCATCTCCACTTACATTTACATATCAGACGAAGACACACAGTGTCGTCGATGTGAAGCACTAGTGTCATCGAGTCCAAGCAAGAGAAGGACCGTACAGTCAGTAGACTTGGGCCTTGTGTGCACCCGAGACCAGCAAAAAGATGTGCTTTGTGTATTTTTTCTATTGTTTCCTATGGAAAGGTCACACTTTATGCACCCTCGACCCAGTGCAGGAACCTGTTGTCTTTGTAGGTCTGAGTGCCGTGAGCGCTCCGCCTCTTTCCAACATGGAAACAATTCCAAACTTTTGCTGAAGCACACAGCTCATCAATGTCCCAGTAAGGATGAGAGAGTCCAAATAGGAAATGAAAGACATCTTCTTTTTCAAAGCAGGGAGGAGAAACAAAAACAAACTAATGGAAATGAATCAATAAATAATGTGTATGACAGAAAACCCCTGTTTATTTAACATTTTGTGTGTATTATCACAATATGGATGAAGAGAAAGCAAGAGGAACGTTACTTTGGTCTTGAAAGGTATGTCGTTGCTTTGGTAACATCTACTGAGCATCACAGAGGGTTGAGTCAGTTCATCTGGATACAACCTTTATTGACAGACACGTTTCATCACTCATCTAAGTGGCCTCTTCTGTCTCAACTGACTGCAGGTATCCCCCACCCTTATAAACAATACAGTGGCATAATGACCGAAACCAACGACCAGTTTCATATGCAAATATGGGCGTGGCCATTAACGGTCACACCCATATTTGCATACGAAACTGGTCGTTGGTTTTGGTCGTTATGAATCTGTTGCCATCTTACAATGCGGTGATTGCAAACATTCCCAAATCCACTGTGAATAGTGCACATGGCCATTGTAATGCTAGTTGACGGTCACACCCATTTTTGCATATGATACTGGTAGTTGGTTTCGGTCATTATGTACTGTATTGTTTATAAGGGTGGGGATACCTGCCGTCACTGAAGATGTCACTTAGTTGGGTGATGAAACGTATCTGTCAATAAACGTGTCCAGATGAACTGATTCAACCTTCTCTGGTTTTCTTATATGGATTATTGAGCATGCATCAAGACACCTATTGAGCATCTCCGATCAGCTTGTTTTGAACACAACACTCACCTTCAACGCTAATGGATGAGATGCTTGGAGGGCAGGTTGGCCCAGTGGTTAGCACTGTTGCCTCACAGCAAGAAGGTCCTGGGTTCAAACCCCAGCTCTTTTATGTGTGGAGTTTGCATGTTCTCCGGGTGCTCCGGTTTCCTCCCACCATCAAAAAGACATGCATGTTAGGGTTAATACTCCTGTCTGTGCCCCTGAGCAAGGCAATGGAAAGAAGAGCTGGAGTCGGTTCCCCGGGTGCTGATGCAGCCCACTGCTCCTATACAATGGGATGGGTTAAATGCAGAGAGCACATTTCATTGTAAGAATACAACGTCAAATTAAGTGGTTTTCATTTTTATTTCATTTGTATGAAAGAGATTTTGGTGGAAACACAGCTTTACATATTTACATACTATATAGGACATATTTCACTACACAGAGTAGGAGGAGGAAAGGTATGATCCACCGAAGGGGGACTTGCAGGGGGCTGAACACTGAGTTGTTTATTTTTACTTGTTCCTGAGTTTGATATGAGTATTCTTAATTTTTATTTTCAAGCCTCTCAAGTCTCTCCCTCAAGCCTTTTTTTCTTTTTTTTCTGTCTGTCACATATGAACACAAATGTATGACCGAAATCATTCATTCATTCATTCATTCATTCATTCATTCATTCATTCATTCATTCATTCATTCATTCATTCATTCATTCATTCATTCTCAAGACTCATTGACGATGTTTCAGAGACCCGCTATTAACTTTTCTTGTTTCTTTGCCTGCATCCCCCATATACGCGCATGCACACACACACACACACACACACACACACACACACACACACACACACACACACACACACACACAGTGAGTCAGTGACGTCCTTTTCAGGTCCATTTTGATGCTTTACATCGAAAGAACAATAAAACACAAGATATAATGAAGGAGAAGCATCAGGGAGCCTCCCCGTAAGGCCAGAGAAGCGAAATGCTGCACATAGTTTATTTTCAGCCTGCAGTTTAGACAAGATTAACAAATTTTTAACAGGACCCAAAAACCCCTTTTCATTTCAATGCATCTCATTCACATTTCAATGTGTGAGAGGCATTGTGGAGTCGGTCCTTTCTTTCAGTGTGGAATTCATGGGTAACTTTGATGGCCTGCAACTTAAAGACCAAGACGCTTCATCAGTTAAAACCCATCGCCCTCTGACCTCAAATCCTCAGGCAAGGTGTCGCTTGTGGGATGACCTTAGACTTGCATAACTTATCAGTTTGCATGTGACTCTTTAACTCTCTCTCTCTCTGTCTGTCTGTCTGTCTCTCTCTCTCTCTCTCTCTCTCTCTCTCTCTCTCTCTCTCTCTCTCTCTCTCTCTCTCTCTCTCTCTCTCTCTCTCTCTCTCTGTGTGTGTGTCTGCCTCTCTCTCGGTGTCTCTGTTTCTCTGTCTGTCTCTCTCTCTCTGTCTCCGTCTCTCTGTCTGTCTGTCTGTCTGTTTGTCTCTCTCTGTCTCTGTCTCCATCTCTCTATCTATCTATCTGTCTGCCTGTATGTCTGTTTGTCTGTTTGTCTCTGTCTGTCTGTCTGTCTGTCTCTCCTTCTATCATACATACCCTAAAACACGAATTGAGCAATCATACTCACAATTAATTCCCATTCCCGAAAGTGACTCTTTTTTATTTGCTTATTTAAATATTTTTGTACAATTTGTCTGGCGTCTGACCTCGCCTTGTCATCCTTCTCCGTCCTTGTGATGTTTGCTGCAGAGTGAAAACAAATTAAATCTAAAACGAGAAATCACTGCGAAGCAGTGCCTCGACTGAACTCACAAATATAACTAAAAGTTGTCCCAGTGCGCGACCACTTTGAACAAGCGGACAAACAAACAAACAAACGAATGAATAAACTGCTCTGGATGAGGTTTTCAATTTCCTCATAGGAACAAGAAAATGCGAAATTGGATGACTTGCTGCCACCTCTACGCTTTCCAAGGACATACTTTGGCTTTCGCTGCACTATTTTTCTCGTCTCTGCTAAACGCAAACTATTAGTGTAAAACTCAGCAACATACACATTGCTGGCTCGCCTGTGGCGCTGTTTATTTTTCTGCCAGTCTTTGTTTTGTTACTTTAAGCACCATGTCTGTCAGCCATAGTGTAATTATATGGAGACAGAGACACAGGAGGGGGGGAGGCGTTGGAGACAGCCTTCTCTTTCAGCTGCTGTGAGCCGCGACCAGTACTGCCTGGAGCTGCGAGCCTTTTGAAAGGCAGCCAAAGACTCCTCGACTCCCTTTTAACCCCTTAGATCACCCAAAGAGCTCTGTCTTTCAATTTACCTGATGGCTTCCTGAAAACAGTTTGATCCCATCCGAGGCCAAACCGTTTACGATTCCTCGCCTAGAATTTTTTTTTCTTTTTTTGTTTTGTTTTGCATGAACTAAAAGACTGTTACTTTATTTTCAGATATCACCGGACAATTTGTATTGTTTGAGGCTCTGCTGTAAATCTTGGAACTTTCTTTAGTCACGCAACCGTTTGCACACGCTGTTCTCAGCGGACACAGATCTATATTTTATCTCCCGACTGCTTTTGATATTTAACTTTTACTACTGTGAGGGGTTTCTTATATTTTACAAGAAGTCAAGACCAATCACTTTCACTATAGAACAAATGCGCCACATGGGAAAAAGTATGTGGACACCCGAACATCACACCCATATGTGCTTGTTGAACATCTCAGTCCAAAACCATGGGCATTAATACTGAGTTGCCCCCCCCCCCCTTTGCTGCTGTTAACAGCCTCCAGTTTTCTGGAAAGGCTTTCCACTAGATTTTGGAACATGGCTGCGGGGATTCGCTCCCTTTCAGTCACAAGAGTATTAGTGAGGTTGGGCAGTGATGTTGGGGGCGAAGGCCCAATTCACCCCAAAGGTGTTGGATGGGAGTGAGGTCAGGACTCTGTGCAGGTCAGTCAAGTTCAGTCAAGTGGCAAACCATGTCGTTATGGAGCTCGCTTTGTGCACGGGGGTATTGTGATGCTGAAACAGGAAAGGGCCTTCCCCAAACTGTTGCAACAAAGTTGGAAGCACACAATTCTCTAGAATGTCATTGTATGTTGCACATTAAGATTTCCCTTCATTGGAACTAAGGGGGCCTAACCCAAACCATGACAAACAACTGCAGACCATTCTTCCTCCTCCTCCAAACTTTACAGTTGACACTATGCATTCAGGCAGGTAGCGTTCTCCTGGAGTCCATCAAACCCTGATTGGTTCGCCAGACTGCCAGATAGTGAAGAGTGATTCATCACTCCAGAGAACGCGTTTCCACTACTCCAGAGTCCAATGGTGGTGTGCTTTACACCACTCCAGCTGACACTTGGCATTGTGCATGGTGATCTTAGCCTTGTGTGTGGCTGCTTGGCCATGGAAACCCATTTCATGAAGCTCCTGATGAACAGTTCTTTTGCTGACGTTGCTTGGAGGCAGTTTGGGACTTGGTAGTGAGTGTTGAAACGAGGACAGACAACTTTTACTCGCTACTCTGAGCTTGTGTTTCCTACCGCTTCACGGCTGAGCTGTTGTTGCTCAGAGACGTTTCCACTTTACAATAACAGACTTACAGTTGACTGGGGCAGATCTAGCAGGGGCAGAAATTTGACCAACTGTCTTGTTGGAAAGGTGACATGCTATGACAGTGCCATGTTTTTTTGGGTTCACCCCCCCCCTTTTTTTTCTCCCCAATTGCATCTGGCCAATTACACCACTCTTCTAAGCTGTTCCGTTCCCTGCTCCACCCCCTCTGCCAATCCGGGGAGGGCTGCAGACTCTCACATGCCTCCTCCGATACATGTGGAGTCGCCAGCCGCTTTTTTTCACCTGAAAGTGAGGAGTTTTGACAGGGGGACGTAGCGCGTGGGAGGATCACGCTATTACCCCCAGTTCCCCCTCCCCTTCGAACAGGCACCCTGACCGACCAGAGGAGGCGCTAGTGCAGCGACTAGGACACATTCTCACATCCGGCTTCCCACCCGCAGACACGGCCAATAATTGTGTCTGTAGGGACGCCTGACCAAGCTGGAATTAACACAGGGATTCGAACCGGCAATCCCCATGTTGGTAGGCAACGGAATAGACTGCAAAACTACTCGGGCGCTCTTGACAGTGCCATGTTGAAAGTCATCGAGCTCTTCAGTGTGACCCATTCTACTGCCAGTGTTTGTCTATAGAGACTGCTTGGCTGCATGCTTGATTTTATGCACCCGTTAGCAATGGATGTGGCTGCAATAGCTGAATCCACTCATCAGAAGGAGCGTCCACATACATTTGACCATGTAGTGTATAAGCCCAAAGCACCTTGCCGGGGTTTTCGCCTTCAAAATGTTATATTATGTGTCATCAACCACACTAATTTAAAATGTATTATTGAAATTTCAAAGAAAACAACAACCTAGCATCTTTTCAAATAAATGTGATTTCGCCTGAAAGCAAAATACTACTGCAAAATCTGAATTCCAACATGTTGCTACTGTATTTGTATGTCTGCTCTGTGTTTAGTGATCATTCACTACTGGCTCCTATTACCAGGAACAAGAGAGGTGATTTTGCTTTCTCTTAAGATGTGATGTACAACTCCATACGCAATGGCTTGAAAATGATGGAAGGGGTGATTGGGACACTGCACAGATTGATTTTCAAGGGATAAGCCTACACGTCTTGGTTTGAACTGATCACACACATAGAGGATAGGGCTCATTTAGTTGTATATGTTGCATATAGTTGAATGCTGTGATTATTAACCAAATACTTTGGTATTTCCCTGCTCCCCTGGAGCAGTCACCCCCTGTCATCAATTGTGATTAATGTGATTAATGCATTAGTTACTGAAATACTTTATTGTTCCTTTCTTATTTTGGGTTGCTCCTATAAATTATTCCCACAGTTAATTTAGTGCTGAGACAGTGAAGTAAAGAATGAAGGTTGGGCCTCACTGAGAACAATTTTTTTTTTTTTTGTGGAATTGATAAAGCAAAACTAAAAATACAAAATGTTAACATGTAAGAATAGATCATTCAGTGTCGTAAGGCAAGTGGCACAACATATGAAACCTCCACTGGACCCTGACAGTGTTTTATGTGGTAACTACAGGTGTGTTGCTGCAGCAACAGAGGCGCTCCAGGCTCTCTGTCTGCAGCGGACACACAAACCACACCTCAATGTCACATAGACCAATAGTGCTAACAATATCAGAGCATGCACTTAATAGTATTTGCATGAGCCGCCGTGTCAATATTCTCACAATTCATGATGATCAAAGTGATACAAATGCAAACATAGCCATTGTCACTGGAGCTCTGCAGAATCTTGCTTTAGCAATATGTCATAGCAATATGTCAACATATGGACAGAGTGTTTATTGTAACAGGTACTGAATTATGCCTGACATATGAGAACCGCACAGCTACATGAGCTAAGTGGAAGCTTTACCTGATCATCCCTGCAGGAAGAGGGCACATCTTTGGTTTTCCTAACCTTTTGTGAATGTTGATGTCTGATCAGCGTTTTTGCAATAAAAAAGTATTGCATTGCTCAAACATCATGTCATGTCACCTCATCATACAAGTAGTGACATGTGAAATTATGCACTACATATACTTAATAACATATAAATAACTACTTAAAAAACTTTCCTGCCATTTAGCTGACTGTCTTTTCACACAAAATAGCAATGAATGTAGGAACAGAACGAGTTTTTGAGATTCCCGCTAAGCCAACATTACCAGAAACCAATAGTAAGGGCTCCGATGGCCAAAACCGCAGTATCCAGACAAAAGCAATAACAAATTTCTAGACACAAGATTTTTGACTGCTTTCAAAGAAATCCTTAAATACAGCATTTTACAAATATATAAAAAAACTCAATTTTCCTCCAATACCACACATTCAAACAACGGGCCAACTCCCCCTCTGTTTTCAATTTGTCATTGTTCGCAGATAAAAGGCTTCCTTTACAACACTCAAATTTACCCAAGATGCCATCTGAAAAAAAAAAACACAACACAGTGAATGCACAACTGAATTTTCTTCCTGAACTGTTGTTAATGTTTTCCATATTGTGGTATTCTAAATGGATGCAGGAAATGCTGTCACTCCACTCTGCTTTCCAAACTTCCAGAGTGAGGTTTTGGCTCCGGCTGATGCCAGTGCGGTAGATTCCAGCTTCTTACCGACCCTACTCAGATTTCCTCTTGCTGAGAGGGAGACTTGTCTCCGCCTTAATTCTCTAGCCTCAAGTGGAAAAGACTCCATTTTCCCCTTGTGCCAATTAGATATAGTGGGTATGTGTTTGTACCTTAATACTGTGTACATGGACAGGAGGGGTGTCACTGTGTGTGTGCGTGCATGTATGTGTGTGCATGCATGTTTGTGTGTATACGTGTGTGTGAAAGAGAGAGAGAAAAAGAGAAAGGGAGAGAAAGAGAGAGAGAAAGAGAGATACATTACTATGTATGCATCACTGCATTGCACAAAATCTGCTGTAGTGCCATTTCTTTGTCTCACTGTGCCACAATGTGTTGACATTAATGAATGAATTTGCATTCAGTGTGCCTTTGAGTGCCCTCATGGGCTCCTTATATCCTGTACAGTCATACAAAGAAACACATCTGTCATTCACTGTATTGCTTATTCAAAAGAGTCAGCGTCCTATGTGGTTTCTAGTCTAGCAGGATGAAACCTGGTCGGTGTAGGCATACCAGTTCCTTTAGCACCTCCCATCATGTTACAAATGATTTTCCATTTTCCATCCAACTCCACTGATTTAATTGCAGTTCAGTTACCTTTTGAAGAAACTTTGAAAAAAAAAAACCTAACTCGTGGCTCTTATTGCCAGTAAAATGCATCTGAAACTCTCAGGACACACTGTAATTTTGTTTCTGAATGAGTAATCAGCCAATTACACACTTAGGTCTTCTGTCAAGAAATAGTACGCAATGTAGCACACACGCTGATTTGAGGACAGTTCTGCCATTTCCACTGAGGGAAAGCCCTAAATGGTGGACAAACATAACAAGTCACACTGAAACCCTGGTAGTAATTGCCAGGCAAAGGGTTATGGACTCAAAATCAGGCCAAAAGCATGTACTCACGCAATATATCTCTCTCTCTCTCTCTCTCACACACACACACACACACACACACACACACACACACACACACACACACACACACACACACACACACACACACACACACACACACACACACCGACTGACAGAAAACACACGAGAGGGGGTTCTCAGGCAGAAGTCCTGACAGGTGACTGTGCTCCCGCTGCAAACTACTTTTTTTTCCTTTTTGGGGGGGGGGGTTCCCCCCCTTTTTCTCCCTAATTGCATCCTGCCAATTACCCCACTCTTCCGAGCCGTCCCGGTCGCTGCTGCTCCATCTTTGCTGATCCGGGGAGGGCTGCAGACTACCACATGCCTCCTCTGATACATGTGGAGTCGCCAGCCGCTTCTTTTCACCTGACAGTGAGGAGTTTCGCCAGGGGGATGTAGCACGTGGGAGGATCATGTTATTCCCCCCAGTTCCTCCTCCCCCCTGAACAGGCGCCCCAACCGACCAGAGGAGGCGCTAGTGCAGCGACCAGGACACATACCCACATTCGGCTTCCGACCCGCAGACACGGCCGATTGTGTCTGTAGGGACGCCCGACCAAGCCGGAGGTAACACGGGGATTCTAACTGGCGATCCCCATGTTGGTAGGCAACGGAACAGACCAGTACGCTACCTGGACGCCCCTGCAAACTACTTCCTCTATGAACATGATGTTAGGAAGCCAACGTTTGCAAGAATGTAACGCCAACATGCATGACGTCTGAAGACTCCTGGCAGTGTTTCAGAGCAGTTTAAGCAGCACCTTTCAGCCGTGGTAAAGACCGTGGGATCTGAAAAGTGTACATGTATACAAAGATTTATTATCCCCTTCTAGCGAACAGTTTTGTGCGTCCTAGTTGAGAGCATGAAGAAAAACTGAAATCAAATGAATGTGCTCCTCCTTTAAAGCTCAGAACCACACATCATCCTGCGCTCTCACGGTCAGCTTGGCTCCGGGCTGGGCCTGTCAGAAGACCTGGTGTTGGATATTGTGTGTACGGCAGTTAAGACAGGCAGGAATCAGTGTAAAGAATGAGCCTCCAGCTAAATGAACCTGACAGCGTTACAAGTGGCGGCACTTGAGTGTGTCTGTGTTCATTTCAGATTGCTACTGTACCGAACACCCCCTCCACCCAGCCCAAACCTGGCAGGGAAGAGGGCTTTCATCCCAATATCAGCACATCAGAACATCAGCACCCTTAAGGGGTTGCCGCTCAAAAAAACAGTGTGTACATTTGGAAAAAATGAAGCACCACCTAGTGCAACTGAAAGCACGCCTGTGTAGATTCCACGGTAGACAACCGAAAATAGAAATGAGCTCATGCGTGGTTTGGACAGCATAAACGTTCAAGACTAGATTTACTTGGGTCAGAGATGTCTCTCCCCAGAAAAGGGCTCCACAAAAGCAAAAAAACAAAAAAACCCCAAAAACAAAAAAACAAAACAAAACAAAAAAACAAAAAACAAAAAACCAACAAAGAATCCCACATCAGCATGCAAGGTTATTTTGCAAAAAGCTTCATCGGGCGGGAGTGACGTCTATAAACAGTAGCTGCATAATGTTTTAGGATAATGCTAATCTAATGCTGACCCAGAGACACAGAGTCTGGTATTCTGATAATGTCTGGGGAGCAGAATGAAAATTGCGATGTGTGAACTGCAAACACAGCACAGTAGATTCATTTGCGAGATATGAGCCAAGAATCACAGACGTGTGTGTGCTTTAGCAGGATGAGTGATTATTGGGATGTGTAATTTTAACCTCTATACATCACAAACCAGAAGATGCTGGCATTGCCCTTTAATGACAGAAGCAATGAGGTTGTTGAAAGTGTCATCTTAAGCTAAATATCCAAGAGAAGTACATCAATATTTTAAGGTAAAGCTTTGCGGCATTCTGTCATTCTCTTTTCTTTCTTGCTCACACACGTGCGCGCGCGTGCGCACACACACACACACACACACACACACACACACACACACACACACACACACACATACACACACACACACACACACACACACACAGATAGACAGACATGCACACACACACTCCACATTATTCATCGTATCAAAGCTTTTTATTTAACAGTGGTGACACGCTCCATCCACAGCACAGCCATCTTGTCAGTCGTCGTGTTGAGCTGCACAGAAATATTTTTCATCTCTCGCCCTTTGTCTCAAGCAAGGTGTTAAAAACAGATAGAAAAGGCTGGAATTGAGAGGGCCTGTCTCCACGGGACAAAAGCGACATTTTGTTGGTCCGCTGCTCTGAAGGTGTTTGAAATTGAAGAACTTAATTTTGCCTCATCACAGTGACTGGAGCAGATAAAACTGCCCTGTTTTCCCGCAGCAGTAACCAGATAGTCTTTCAAAAGGAAAGTTTAGGTGTTGTACAGAACAAGAGGTGCAGACAGTGAACCATCCAACAAAGTACCTGCTCTTATACCCCGGTCTCCACTGGCCAAGTGGATTAATGGGAATTCTCTCAGCTTTTGTATAAAGCTGTCAGTCATACTGAGACGGAGGTGAGAAAGCCAGGTTAGCTTGTCATTTCACTTTTATTGTATCTACTCCCCTGAGCCCTTGAGGTAACATTCCCACAACTATAGAGAATTTTGAACAAAACTGTTGCGTTAGTTGTCAACACATGCCTTCCAGTGTTGTATTGGCTAATGTTTTGCTGTGGTAATATGCAACCTTAACTTGTGTGCTGTGGCCTTGAAATGTGAAAAGTGATGTCATCGTTACCTTGAATATACAACAACAATAGACGGTGACGTAGAGGTTTGGCCTCAGTGTGTTGTGATAGTGTTATATTTGGCCAGGCAGCTCAAAGGGGCACCATCAAGTGAAATTTTGCAGATGTGATAGATTATATATGCAAGTTATTTTTTACAAGTACATTGTAAGATTAACACATTCCTGCCACATTGCGTGTTCACGCACTGTTAAGGAAATCCAAGGAATTTTGGGGAATCTTTGACAGGAATTTTCCAGACCCTGCCAAAGCCATTCGTTATTCCAGTTGTGCCTTGTCGAAACTTCACATGGATGGTCCTAACCGCAGATACGTGAAAAATAGCAATTAATACCCATGGTTGACATTTAATATGATAATCAAACAATCATGACAAGTGATCAAATAATGGCTGTTTTGTTTTTTGGACAATTGTAGCAAACAAAGAGACAGTTTTGCTGTTTAAGCCAAAAGGAAATGGTTCTAAAAATTGGGTCTGGGGACCCCCAGGGGTCATCGTTGGCATCTCAGACAGGAGTTCCCCAGCAAATTGTCAAATTTTAATATTATCTTATAATGTATACCTCTTTTGAATTATTCCAATTAGGTGATGTACAAGGTAGACTTTGGCAGCATTCTGGTGACTCAACAAATATATATGGTAACATTGCAAAGTGGAGGTTTGTGGTTTGAACATTGGTGTTTCTTGGTGGGGTGTTGCAGGCAGCGTAATTGGTAGTGTGCTTGGGTGGGGAGCTGATAAGTGTAATGTGTCCCTCTATTTTAAATAACATCCCCTAAAGATGATGTGCCTATATAGCTGCAGGTAGATCCGGGGGAAATAGTGTGAACTGCATTTTGTTCTCTCAGAGAAACTTGCTGGTGAAACAGAAAGTAATCCTTGACTTTAGGAGAACAGGAATATTGGCCATGCCAAATTCATATTAAAAGGGTAGAAAACTCTAAAATAAGAAAAACACCATTCCAGTCATATTTTCCACAAAGATCTTTTAAGCCTTTTTTTCCTGTGTCCAGCAGGTTGAAGGGTCATGTAATAAAAAAAAGTGGTTGATATGGGAAACGGTAGGGTTAACATAAAAACAAAATTACTTCAATATGGTATTGTATGTATTGTATGTATGTTATTGACCTTCGACCTATTGACCACAATAAAATGCCCCTTACAAAGCCGGACCGTCTGAAACTGCAGGTCACAGGGCTACTTCACCTCTATGATTATTCTGGACAAGGCCTCCATCCTCAAGTACAACAGCAGATAGCTGCTACACAGCCTCTGCCTATAAGCCCATGGCTGTGTCTTACAGCTATCCTGCTGCACTGCACAGGCAGCATGGTAGCCCAGTGGTTAGCACTGTTGCCTCACAGCAAGAAGGTCCTGGGTTTGAACCCCAGGCTGTCCCAGGTCCTTTCTTTGTGGAGTTTTCATGTTCTCCCTGTGTCTGCGTGAGTTTCCACCGGATGCGCCAATTTCCTCCCAAGATCAAACACATGTATGTTAGGGTTAATACTCCTGTCTGTGCCCCTGACTGAGGCAATAGAAAAAACTGGAGTTGGCCCCCGGGCGCTGCACTACAGCTGCCCACTGTGGCTGCCTACTGCTCCTAGCATAGGATGGATTAAATGCCGAGGACACATTTCATTGTATGTATGTACAAGGACAAAGTGTGTTCTTCAATGTTCTTCACTGCACTATTATCTACCACAAGTGATGCCTCGGGCCTCATCAAGCTCCTGTGCCTCCGTCAATGATGCCACCTCAGCATCCATCATCTGCTCCAATAGCGGGTGACTTACTGTTCAACTGCAGCTGCCATCAAGCCAGGCTTTGGCCCCATTCAGCTTTGGCCTGCCACATTGCTCAGCATATGATATGTTGAAACCCAAAATCCCAGACTTCTCCACAGATACTTAAAAAAGAGTTCGCTAACTTGAAGCTGGCCTTAGACAGTCTGCTTGAGCCTCACCCAAAGCTGAATGAGAAAAATAAACACAATGTGCTACTTGAATACCTCAAACTGCCTGAGGCTCAAATGATTGGTCATTCCTGTTGCCACCACCCATACCATATTCGGTATCCATGAAAGCTTTGCAGTTCCAGTACGGGCAAACACACCAACTGGCACAAAGCGAAATAGCAGCCATTCTAACTGCACCCTGTGTGAAAACCAGCGATGGCCGCACCATCCAGAGCTTCACTCTATGTGTCCACCTATTGGTGAGTATGCTGCTCTCTGAGGTTCCCTGGGGTATCGACTGCTGTTCCCATGTTGACCACTTACTCATTAAGTTACCCAAGTATCACAGAGATGGGCTTATTGAATATCTGCAGCTGCAGGGTAAGCTCAGCAGCACAAGCCTTAACCCATACAGCCTACAGAACTTTAATGGATCGCTTCAAGTTTAAGCCCAGCAGCAGTGCCAGTCCAGCAGATTGGTGCAGTGGTATCAAGTGAGAAACCTCCAAGAAATGGGAGGGAGAATACTCTGCCTAAGGGCAAAGGTCAAAATGTAGCTGTATATCACAGTGCAGAGCCTACACAATCGAGCAACTCCAGTAATCCCACACTCTAAGAAACTATTCAAAATACATTTCCTCTTCTGTGACAGCAAAGAGCACTACATCAGCTGCTGCTGTGATATTAAAGTAGCAGACCTGGGGAAATGGATGGCAAAAGGAAGGTGCTGCTGGAAGTGTGCATGTGCCCATGTGCCTGAGGCATGTAACCTCCAAAAAAACCTGCAGCGACTGCGGTGGCGTTCATCTATAGGTTCTTCATGATGTAGCCCCAACGTCACTCCATTGATCCACAGTCAAGGGCCTCAGAAAATCGACTCTACCTGACACCCAGGATTGCATCAAGCAGAGTGATCCAGAAGGTGGTCCCGGTCCTGTCAAGTCAATTGAGAATTTCACTGTCTTGGATGACGGAGCACAATGGACTATGATTTTACCAATTGCTGTCCAGCAGCTCCAGTTAAATGGTGAGTGTGACACTCTCGCCCTATGCACCGTGTGAACAGAACTTACATACCTCCGGAGGTCGAAGGTCAGCTTTGAAATCTCCCCTCAACAGTAACCCACAGAAGTGCTACAAAGTGCAGGGAGCATTCACTGCTTCAGGTCTAGACCTGGTGGAGCAGACCTGCCCAGTTCAGATGCTCCAAAGACGGCTCCCTAACTTACGTTGGATCCCACTGCAGCCATTCTTCAATGTGTGTCCACTAGTGTTGTTTTGGTCAGATCATGTACACCTTATCACTGCCACTAAGCCAATTTGCAGAGGAGCTAATGGTGGACCCATAGCAATCCACACTGCCCTTGGATAGGCTTTGCAAGGTGCCGATGGGTGTGTGCCAGAACAAACCTCGGTGCAGTAGTGTCTCTTCTCATTTGCTGGTGCTGATGACCTCTAGTACCAAAATGTCAAAAGGTTATGGCAACTCGGCGTTGTGCCCTTTCGAAATGAAAAAGTGGTTGTTCACTCTCGTGAAGTTCAGGAAGCCATGAACCTTCTGAAATCCAAAACTCAGCGAGTCAACGCTGAGGGAGTCCAGCATTATACAACCCCTCTCTTGAGGGAGACAGGAGCGCCTAAGATGAACAGTTCCACACATTCTGTCATAGCTCACCTGAGAGACACAGAGAAGTGGCTCAAGAAAGAACTGGAGAAGGCATCTATTGACTCAACTGTGATTGGCAAGTTTATCCAGACAGGGTATGTCAAGAAGCTTTTGTCTAAGGAGGTGGAGCAGTGTATGGAGGCTTGGTATCTCCCTCAGCACCTTGTGTGCCACAACAAAAAATTACGACTGGTCTTCAACTGCTCATTCCAGCACCATGGTACCTCGATGAATGGCCAACTCCTACCTGGGCCCATTGTTGCTAGGTGTCCTCCTACAATTCAGGCAACACCGGGTTGCTGTGAGCAGAGACATCCACTCAATATTTCATCAGGTCTGTCTCCTTTCTGAGGATAGACCGCTCCTTCGGTTCATCTGAAAGGACCTATGCTGTGAAGACCCACCAGATGTGTACGAATGGCAGGTGCTGCCATTTGACACAATGAGTAGCCCATGCTGTGCCATCTTTGCTTTACAGCAACATGCTTGTAACCACCAAGACAACTATCCTAATACACTACAGTCAGTAAAGAGGAGCTTCTACATGGACAACTGCTTCGAGAGCTTCCCCACCATATCTGCAGCCATGCAAAGAGTAAACCAACTCCGTACCCTGCTGGCTAATGGAGGGTTTGATCTCAGACTGTGGGCAAGCAATCAACCAACTATGGTAGCCCATCTTCCTGCTGATGCCAAGATATTCAGCTACAACACAATGGCTAAGTCAAACCGGATCAACCCACTGTAGCCTACCTTAGGCCTTAGGTGGAATTGTGCTGCTGACACCATACCTTTGGGGTTTATTGTGCCATTCACAATATGTATCAAGGTGCTCATTCAGCAGCTCTAGTTCAAGCAGAGGCACTGGGATGATCCAGATCTACTTACAGCCCTCTGGCATGCCTGGGAAACCTGGGATAATGAGCTGCAACACCTCAGCATAGTATCCATTCCCCGCTGCTACTCACCAGTCTTTATAAGGTGCAGACCAAGAGTATGATCTCCACATCTTCTGCGATGCCCCAAATGGGCATATGGGGCAGTGGCTTACCTCACAGTACCCGTAGGTGATGCCATTCACACTTCCTTTGTGATGGCTCAGTCAAGGGTTGGCCCTCAAGAGAAAACAGTCTATGCCCCGCCTGGAGCTCTGTGCTGTATTGTCTGTAGCTCAACTGGCCAAGCTTATTATGGACTGAGATGACACTCCCCATTCAGCAGACAACCCTGTGGTCTGATACCAGCACAGTTCTGGAGTGGCTCCGATCAGACTCCTGCAGGTATAAAGTGTTTGTTGCGACCCGCATGTCAAAGATACGGGAGCTGACTGACCGGCAGGCCTGGCGGTACGTGGACACCCAGAATAATTCGGCTGATGACCTTATAAGGGGCAAGCCACTCCTGGCTCTGGTGGAGCCTAGTTGTTGGAGTCAAGGGACATTGTTCCTCAAGCAGAGTGCTGCACACTGGCCAAAGAAGCCTGAGCATGTGACAGCAGTGGGATCATCATAATTGCAAGGCATCACCTTCTGCTGCCTCATGGCAGTAGAGGCCAACATCAGTATTCCTGAAGTCTCTCCCGATTCAGTAAGTGGAAGATGTTGGTGAAGGCCACTTGACAAGCATGTCAGGGTGCAGAAACCTGTGGTCTGTGGTCTGGCCAGCCTTGCTCCACAGTGGTACTCCTCAACTTGTATGGTTTGAGTGGGAGGGAGACTACGAAGACTGCAGAATCCAAGCATAGGGGAGATCCATCCCATTGTGCTAGACCCAAGGCACCCAGCAACAAAGCTCCTCATCAAAGTGTCTTGATGTATGCTCAATAAGCCAGGTAAGAAAATCACAGAAGGTTGAATCAGTTCATTTGGATACATTTATTGACAGATACGTTTCATCACTCAACTAAGTGACCTCTGACTGAAGACTGAAGAGGTCACTTAGCTCAGTGATGAAACACATCTGTCAGCAAATGCATCCAGATGAATTGATCCAACCTTCTTTGAGTCCTCATCAAAAACATCAAGGAAAATCTGATTCACCTAGGCACACAGCGGGTGTATGCAGAAATACAAAGGCAGTATTGGATTCTGCGAGACACCGCCAACTCAACTGCCACCCCACCCCCCTGCCAGTGATGGAGAGCTCAGCCGAAGGCCCCATATACCTCACTTTTTTTTAGTTCTAGCATACTGTATATTATTTACAATCACAGTACATTAAACTATTTTAACCTAACTTAACCTAACCTTAACCTAACTTACCTATCTTGGAGTGATTGAAAAAAATGTATAGTATCTCCCACAAGAAATTCGCAACATTGACTCTCTTTCAACCTTCAAATCCCATCTCAAAACGTACCTTTTCAAACTGGCATATTCAGTCTGATCCACGCTTCATTGAGTTTTGTGCAAATGCTAATTTTATACTTCTCTGTTGTGTTAACTTTTTATTGTCTACCCTGCTTTGTTTTGATTTTACGCTGTCTGATACAGTGCTTCTGCTTTTTTTTTTTTTTTACTGTGTTCTCTAAGGTTTCCTTAAGTGTTTTGAACGGCGCCCACAACTAAAAAGCATTATTATTATTATTATTATTATCACTTCAAACGTTGATGCATCTTAGGGTACTCGAATACTTTCTGAAATTTCGCTGCCTGTTTTTGCAACAATATTCAGGTAGTAGGAGTCAAGCGTTAGCTAGCTAGCTGCTACCTAGCTGTAGTAGTAGGACTTAGCGAGCCACCTTTCTTTTAAACGCTCCTAGCTTGCCTTTTTTTGGAAGAAATTACACAACAGTTGTTTTCCCTGATTTTTCCTTCTCTCCCTTTCCTTTTTCTCTTTTCTTTTCTGGAACCCAGATTTTGCTTTCTTTGGGAAAGACACGACTGTGGTTGTATCAGCAGCCCCCCCCCCCCCCACACACACGCCGCCGCCGCCGCCGCCGCATGCAGACACGGGGAGAACATGCAAACTCCACACAAAAAGGACAGCTTGTGGTTCGAACCCAGGACCTTCTTGCTGTGAGGCAACAGTACCAACCACTGGGCAACCGTGCCACCCCAAGTGTAAGTGTATTCATTGTACTACTGTAATGTCGGTAAAGACCCATTTTCAGTAATTAGCTTGGTCTGAAACTAGCCGTGCTAAGTGCTAACCTAATTGGCTAGCCGCTCACCCTGTATTACTGTGAACACGTGGTACGTGGTTTCAGTATGTTATTATAACAATAGGGATTACACCTACCTTTGATATTTAATATTAACCCAGAGAGGATGCAGATCTAATTTTATGTTCCTCAAATGATTTGTTAATACATCAAGGATCGGCTCTGAGCCCTTTCTTGTTTGCAATGGTGATGGACAGGTTGACGGACGAGATCAGAAAGGAGTCTCTGTGGACTATCCTGTTCGCAGATGACATTGTGATCTGTAGCGAGAGTAGGCTGCAGGTTGAGGAGAGCCTGGAGAGGTGGAGGTATGCACTGGAGAGAAGAGGAATGAAAGTCAATAGGCGCAAGATTGAATACGCATGCGTGAACAAGAGCGAGGACAGCAGAATGGTGAGGATGCAAGGAGTAGAGGTGGTGAAGGTGGGTGAGTTTAAATACTTGGGGTCAACTGTTCAAAGTAATGGGAAGTGAAGAAGAGAGTGCAGGCAGGGCAGAGAAGGTGGAGAAGAGTGTCAGGAGTGATTTGTGGTGGTTGAAGTGAGTTACCCCCTTCAATGTGAAGCACTTGGGGTGTCTAGAAAGTGCTATATAAATGTAATGATGATGACGAGGATGGTGATTATTATTATTATTATTAGAAGGGTTCCAACAAGAGTTAAAGGGAAGGTTTACAAGATGGTAGTGAGACCAGCTATGTTATATGGTTTGGAGACGGTGGCACTGATGAAAAGACAGGTGGCGGAGCTGGAGGTGGCAGAGTTGAAGACACTAAGATTTTCATTGGGAGTGAAAAAGAAGGACAGGATTAGGAATGAGTATATTAGAGGGACAGTTTGGAGACAAAGCAAGAGAAGTAAGATTGAGATGGCTTGGACATGTGTGGAGAAGAGATGCTGGGTATATTGGGAGAAGGATGCTGAATATGGAGCTGCCAGGGAAGCGGAAAAGAGGAAGGCCAAAGAGGAGGTTTATGGATGTGACGAGGGAGGATATACAGGTGGCTAGCATGACAGAGGAGGATGCAGAGGACAGCAAGAGCTGGAAACGGATGATCTGCTGTGACGACCATTAACAGGATCAGCCGAAAGTAGTAGTAGTAGTAGTAGTAGTAGTAGTAGTAGTAGTAGTAAATGCTTTTTTAATGCTGGCTACCAGTAACAACTTATAGACATTCATGCATTTTTTTCTTTGTGTTTATTTCAGAAATTATAGTGATGTGCACCTTTACGCTGTACCATTTGTATTACTTGTACTATTACCACTCTGCAAGTAAAGGACTTAAATCAAACTGATGACTGTGCTCTCTGATCGGACCCCTGAAGTGGTCATCATCCAACCAGTTTCAGGGGTCTAATACACAACACATACCCTCAATGTGCTTTACAAATGTAACAATAAAACAGTAAAACTGCAATTGCTCTAAGGAAGGGATATAATTTCCAAAACAGCTTGAACCCTAGCACATCTACCAGACCAACCAAGATACTATGATAATAAAAAAAGGTGAAAAACAAAAAAGTACTAGAAGAATACATGTAAAATGTAAATTACGGCACAGTTTTATAACAGCCAGAAAATGTAATTGAAAACATTGGCAAAGCTAAAATATCACTTTTTAGTCTTGATTTAATATTAGCAAATGTTTGTTCCAGATACCTTGAATGTGCAGCAGAGCAGTTAAATGCTGCTTCACCATGTATTGTTTTGATTCTGGGAACAGTTTGCAGACTTGTTGCCAGTGACCTGAGAGGTCCAGTACTGTAAAGGATGATACAAAAGTCAATTTTGTCAGGCTGTCCACAGGGTAACTATTTCTTGCAATAGCTGGAAAAAAGCAGATGGATTTCTTTGATTGTCAGTGTAATTCACCCAAAGAGTTGTCCTTAGGGTCAGGGTTAAGGCACATTATCCTTTGCAGCAAATGTGAAGATATGGCCAATATATAAATGTTACTTGAGAGAAATCGCCTTGTAGAATTTCTGAATGAAAACATTGAATCTCTTTGTACTCTTTTCCCCATCCTTTTATTTTTATTAGCATTTTAGTTCCAAAAGTACACACTGCTGCAATCACTCACTCACTCTCTCTCTCTCTCTCTCTCTCTCTCTCTCTCTCTCTCTCTCTCTCTCTCTCTCTCTCTCTCTCTCTCTCTCTCTCTCTCTCTCTCTCTCTCTCTCTCTCTCTCTCTCTCTCTCTCTCTCTCTCTCTCTCTCTCTCTCTCTCTCTCTCTCTCTCTCTCTCTCTCTCTCTCTCTCTCTCTCTCTCTCTCTCTCTCTCTCTCTCTCTCTCTCTCTCTCAGACACACACACACACACACACACACACCCTTAGACAAAAAAGCCTAACAAACTTCTTTTTTAAAGCAGGAGTCAGAGAGAGTTAACCTTCTTTAAACCTCATGGCGACAGAATTCAACAAATTTTATAAAGACAACATTGTTAAATGCAAAGAAAACAATGAGCTAGAGATGGGAAGTGGTAGAGACAGAAACAAGAGAGAAACAGAGATAAGGGCTAGCACGATTCCCACTCCGTCTGTCGCCAACCACTCCCACCCCTGTTGTTCTCAGTAGCTAAAGCATTGCTGTTGGCCAGGCAGCATGCGCAACAGCAGACAGTCAGCTAGACGGTCTGGCTCCAAAGGATGGCTGGACGTACACACACAGCCAGACATTCTGTCATGGGCCGCACTTTCTCTTCAACTCCACTTAACACCACGACACACACACACACACACACACACACACACACACACACACACACACACACGCACACACGCACGCACACACAGACAGCTAGATAGACGCACGTGTAACAGTTGAAAATGTTCAGGCTAAATTCCGCTAAATGTGACAACTATGCCACCTGCTGTTGTAAATTGGTACCTGCATTGAGTAGTAATAGCAAAGGATTATGGGCAATCTTCCAAGCAACGGAAGATTTGCACCAGGTAAAGCGTCCGTAAATGTCCGTGGACAAAATACTGTTAACTAGCTTAAAAAGCACCTAAAACTTGAGCTGGCTTTATTTGGTTGGATATTATTTGTCTTAGATTAAATTGTCCTTCTTTACGTTAAGTTAAAAATTCTTTTTATGTGTTTTATTGCCAGTAAAATTCTAGCTAACGTTAAGGTCATGTCATCTTTCCAGACAGAGCATGCGCTGTTTGTCCACAGGAGACGCCCATTCTACCCTTTTGTCCTTTGTCATAAATGCAAGTATGTTACTGCAGGGGTTCTCAAAATTTTGGGGGATAGGGATCCCTTACAAGGGGAGAACATTTTCCATTGACCGATCAAGTGTATGCTTAGGACCATTTGTACTCTTGGATGCCATTGGAATTATTTGTATTCTAAAACATTTAAACCTAACTACTTCAGACCTGTTTCATAGTCATAAACAGAAACACATTTCCCGTTGAATCATGTTAATACCATTTATATACTTTTAAACAGAGGGTCATTTTATTCAAATTGCATTTGGACTCAACTCAACAGCATTTATACTTATCAAGTAATTGCTCTTAAAAGCTTTCAGAAAATGAACAGCAGCAAGAGTAGCATAGTCCCAGTAAACCCAGACATTTGAAATTACCAGTCTAAAGCTGACTTTCAGTAAGTGCTTCAACTTTAAAATAATGAATTTATTGCTCTTTATTCGAATCATTGGCAGAAAGCTCTGAACAAATCATAACAGAATTTATAAGTGTTACAAAACACATCATAATAATTAAGCCCATTGCTTATCAGAGTTTCTATTGACCCAAAGCTAACAGGGATGGGAGTAATGGCCGCAGTATGCTTGTTTTATGAGTGGGATCATTTCACCAATATCGTTTTCGACTGCCACTACACCGGTGCCTCCCAGGTGGTGATACTTGCTAGCAACTTGGCTTTCCTGGCTGGCTCCATTGACAAGCTGACCCAGGAGTGCTCCTAGCTGGAGCTCTCTGAGATCTACGAGGTCCACATGACAGCCGCCACCATCCTCCAGATGTCCAAAGCCTTTGTCATTAATGGTGGCCATGTCATGTGTGCAGTGCAGGTGGGCTGCAGGAGCCTCTGGTCAGGCCGGTCTTCCCTGAAGGAGCACGAGCGGAGCCTCTTGCTCAAAACCCCTCTTTCATGCAAGTCCCTCTACAGCCCAGACATTCAGGCATTTGTGGGCTGTGCAGAGTCGGCCCGGAGCAACTGAGGTCACATGTTCCCACCCCTAGCAGCAGCAGCCAAGACAACAACCCAGATCCCACTGGCGCTGTTTCCCTTGGGAGAGGCCCCACATCGAGGCCACCACCTGTGCTAGCTCCGGGCCCACTCGAGCTCCTCCGCCTTCCCGCGGTGGCAGGGGTCCTGTCTGGTCTAATATCTTCGGTCAGAGACAACAGGGTTATGCCACTTTGCAAAATAAAGGGCGGTGGCCCAATCCTCAACCTTACTCGGCCTTCTCTACTTCCTCTGTTGCTAGCACTGTCATTTCTGAGGCACTCCACCTGGGCCAGAGGGGAAGGTCCCCCTTTTCCCCCAGCTGAGGTGAATAAGGGGCAGGCGGTGCATGTGGCCCACCCTTCCCCAGCCTCAGCTCCACTATCTTCTGTTTCTATCAGCAGCATGTCAGTGTCATTAACTGTTGAGGCTAATATTGCTATCTGCAGCCCTCTAGCCTTTTCAGCTGTTAGCATGGGTAGGTATATTGTAGCTACCAAGGCCAGTCAGCTAACTAATAAGGCTAACAAGGCTAGTTATATATGCTCCGATAGTCCTGTAGTTAACGATACTAGCAAGGCTAATCAGGTAAGGATGAAGGCTAATTTAGCTAGTGAGGCTAATATGGCTTATCAAGTTATAATTAAGTCTGATGTAGCTATTGATGCTATCAAGGTTAATCAGCTTGCTGATGCTAGGCTCTCAGCTAATGAAGCTAGCAAGGCCAATAGACAATTTATTTCTCATTGGTAAGTAGTCACTGTAGTTCCTCGATGCACACTTTCGAGCTGGGAGCGTATGTGCAAGGGGTTCTGCCCATGGGATATCTACCATAGGCAACTTAATTTGAAAAAATATCTCAACAGTCAGCCATCGAGCAGCTAGCCCATTGCCCACCATGATAAGCCATTATGGTTCAGCAACTCACACAGTGGTGTGCTCGGGGCTGCCCAAGCTCAACCGCAGCCCCAAGCACACCCTCTTGTGTGCTTGAGGGTGACTGACACCCCCCCCCCCATTTGGGCTGTATGCGTTAATCCCACCCAGTGTGGCCTCCCGGTCTGTTGTGTGCTTTTCCTCCCCTACGGCTGATGATGAAGTTGCTTCACAGCGTTTGGATGCAGTATTTGTTGATGATAGCTGTAGCACCACAGAGCCCAGGCACCAGGTGGTTCCTGGACCTGATTTGGTTGTCAGTGATGGATCTATGGCCAGTCCTGGACCTGCCCACAGCCCTGCTACAGGCAGATTGCGCCATTCTCTCATGTCCAGTTCTGGGACAGCGCCTGGTGGTTTGGAGGTTGAGAGGTTGAGATTGTGCGAATTGGGCCTCCTGATCGTGACTATTCAAAATGTGCATTCCCCTTCCACTTCCAGGGCTGATTCTACGTGCTGGTTGGTTTTTGTGGAGCGATGCAAGGCCAGGGACCTCAACCATTGCTCTTGCCTTTTGCAGGATGTTCTGCAGTCTCTACAGGACTTGTTTGATGTGACCGTGCTGCCTCCACCTTGGGAATGTTTACAGCAGCGATTACAGCGGCCCACAATAGTTTTCGCCGCTCGACTGTCAGTAGTCATCCCCTTGGCTAAGTGCTTCATGTTGGGGGTCTGCAGGCTGAGGCCCCCTACTCAACGTTTTGTTCCTCAGTGGGACCTGCAGACGGTTCTGGAGGGGCTTATGGGTCTGCCTTTTGAGCTATTAAATCAGGTGGAATTAGAGTGTCTGTCCATCAAGGCGGCACTTCATCTCTCACTTTGACCAAGAGGGCAGGAGATGTTTGTACCTTGTCGGTACACCCTTCCTGCATGGCTGTCAGCAAAAACAAGGAGTTGGTGGAGTTGCGCCCCAACCCTTCCTTTCATCCAAAGGTCATCACCTCCATGTTCAGTTCGCTTTTGTGTGTTTTTTACTCCTTACCAGAGCACCTCTTCACCCTGTGCCCAGTGTGGGCACGCTGCTTCTATGTGAAATTCAGGACATCCGAACAATTGTTCATCTGCCATGGTGGTCGGGCTCAAGGGGCTGTGCTGTTTTCTTAGCAGCTTGCTCATTGGCTTTGTGATGCAATCCATGACAGCTATGGTGCAATGAGCCACCCTGCTCCAGTGGGTCTCAGGGCGCACTCTACTAGAAGCGTTGCATCCTCTATGGCACTTTTCAGGGGAGTGTCAGTGGAGGACATCTGCTTAGCAGCCTGCTCATCCTCTACTTCGACCTTTGTGCATTCACGTCTTAGGGATAGTACTGCGGGATTGGTTTCCCATTTGGTGCTTGTCACATGGTCTGGGGGGGGGGGCTTCTCTGGTGCAGACTGAGGCGTTGGTTATGTCTAGCATTGGATTGGTTGGTGCTGTATGGTACGTGACCATCAGGGTGGGCAGTGCTAGACAGTTGGACTGTTGTTACATACGTTACTGTTGTGACTGGTATCAGGCTAGTGGCAGTACAGAGACAGCTGGAAGTACACTTCTCCCTCAGCCTTTGCCTTAAGTGTAAACCAATAGCAAAGCCTGTCAGTGGGCGGAGCACGTACGACATAGAAATAATAGTTACCTGGATGTAACTCTAGTTCTGTGAGTATCTGCGTAGCCCTCTAACTACAAGCCCAGCTGACCCCAGTCTCTGTTACTGCGTTTCAAAGGGAGACAAGCAGCGAAGATAGTGGGGTTTTATAGGAGGCGGGCGCTAGGAGGACCTACACGCACTCAAGTGCAGAGCCGGAGCCTCGATAGGTGAAAGCAACGCATGTTAGTGGGTGTGAAGGCGATTTATCTACCATATAATCATATTTGATGTTTGCTCACTTTTATTCTTTGACCACGTATGATCTATACCATGTTTATCTTTAGTCTATATTGCTTAGATATGCTTAAAGTTCTTATGTAATAGAACAAAAGTACAGTTATAAAGTGCCTTCTCCATGTGAACAAATAAAGGCCTATTGTTAACTGTTAGCTGATAGCAGACAAATGTATGAGGAACTCACTGAGTGTAGCAAAGTCTGTAAACAGTAATTGGAGAAATAGCCTTGGTGGGACGTGAGCTGGAAAACATGATCATAAGGAGGGGAAGAACAGACAGCTGCCCTACAAGAGAGACTATACTGATCAACCAGAGGAGGCGCTGGTGCAGCGACCAGGCCATATACCCACATCCGGCTTCCCACCCGCAGACACGGCCAATGGTGTCTGTAGGGACGCCCGGCCAAGCTGGAGGTAACACGGGGATTCGAACTGACAATCCCCATATTATCAGGCAACGGAATAGACCACCACGCCACCCGGACGCCCGTCACTCTTGTTCTCGTCTTCTATCACTCTCCCTCTTCGCTTTCTTTCCCTCCTCCGTCAACTGGGTTCTTTCTTTTGCCGGGTGGAGTTTCCACAGTTGCTTTGATTGTTCCACCGTCAGTCATTGCCTAGCTCGCTACTGTGTGGTTGACATACTTCCTGTGCCATTAATTGATTTGCCGGGAAAAACTGCCCAGTGGCAGACCGAATCACATAGTGTCAGCGAGGCTTATAGAGAACCAATCTAAACGCTGATGGTGTCATTATTATATAGCCATTACACAGTGCAGTCAACATTTACTCACAATGATAAGTTAAAGCAAAAAAAAAGTTTGCTACTCCCAGTTTAAAGGACATTCCGCTGCAAAACAAAATAACTATTTGTGTCGTCTTACATTTATTGTAATGTCAATGGTATTTTACTGCCATCTTCTGCTAAACAGGCAACAGGACATATCAGGTTCATATTTTTCTTTTCATTTTTTGATACATAGATTTTTATTTTTAGTATATTTTGTGGATATGGGCCCTACTCAATATTAAGGAAGAATAATAATACTTGGATGATTTAACAACTCTATCTACATTAACAACATGGATCCATGCAGTATGCCCCAATCAAAAAAAAAGTATTGTAATGAGAAGCCAAAGTTGGCATTTTTATGTCTCTTTGTGTGCGTGTGTGTGTGTGTGTGAGAGCGGGGGGGACTGCACTCTCTTGGGAAAGATTGAATATAATGGCGCATGACCACTGGCATAGTCAGTTAACTGGGTCATGTAATGGTCTATCCACCAGATAGAGCCAGATTTTGAGTGACAGCTCCATTTAATCATCAGGGTGTCAGATTTCACTGGAGGTTCATGACCATCTCTGATCAAAGAACTCCCATGGAGATGATTTGATCATTTGCAGTCTCAAGGGGCCATGTGGGCAGGGTGAAGAGGCATGTACAAATACACACACACACACACACACACACACACACACACACACACACACACACACACACACACACACACACACACACACACACACACACATTTGCGTGCAGACATACACAGACAAAGTGATGGACCGAGATGCAATAAATGAGGCATATCAGCTTAGCCAAACAGAACACACACACACACACACACACACACACACACACACACACACACACACACACACACACACACACACACACTAAACTAAATTGTGTGTGGATGTTCACATTCTTTCACACCTGGAATTACTCCATGTAAAATCAGAGCTGCAGAAGAGATGTGTTCTGTGAGGAAGCCAGCATTTCCAAACAAAATCAAGTGTACTAATGATATAATAGAATACATTGTTTTCATTTTTATCTGTTTAAAGCACTTTGTAACTTTTTGTTTTAAAAAGAGCTATTTAAATAAAGTTCTTCTTCTTATTATTATTATACTAGTATTAAAATAATGTTTGTTTGTTTGTTTTGTTTTGTCCCCGTTTTTCAGAATACACAATTCTTTATTTCTCTTTATCTGAAAATCGCCCAAATCAATGGTAAAATTGAGGAAAGGTGGCGTAATTCAACTCAGATGTACCAATCAGCAGATCTAATTTCCATGTCTCCAACAATACAGGACAGTCATTTCCATACAACATCAGGTGCATCACAACATAATAGATTCTATTTGGATCCTCCACGCTATGATCAGTTGCAGCCATCTTTAAAGGATTATGGAATTTGATAATAACACAAGCGATATTAGTGCTCCTCTCACATATATTATACAAGCGCAGCAGCACAATGGTAGCCCAGGGATATTATTTGCATATTGTCTAGGGCGGTGTGAATAGGGCTTAGGAAAATGAGAAATTATATCAGCCACAGAGAAAGGCAATGGGCTGTAACCAAATGCATGAGCTCTTCTATGCATATGTTATTTGAGATTGAGGGCTTTTATTATCATTCAGATGTAAATGCACGACCGGCACTTGGGATATAATGTGCAGTTATGGTTTAAAAGGGGGCTTACCAGATCTTCTCTGCAGCGGTCTCCTCTGCAGTTATATGCACTGAGATGGTTTTACAGAGCAGTCACCACAAATCACTTTACATGGCGTGATAATTCAATGCAAGTCTTATTCTTTGGTTGTTAACACAAAACGGTAAATAAATATATTGATCATTGTTCTCAAAGACATCAAGTTAAACATAACCAGTCTGCTCCCGGGGGGGATGGGTGATATTTCAATATGTGTTTTGCATTGTCTTATTCTATGTTTATTTGTAAGGGACCAGTGAAGGTCAAGTTGAAAATTGTATTTATAATGTCCCATGTGCTGTACATGTGCATATAGCTGCAGCTAATTTTAGACACCAGTCACTTGATGTGTATTAAAAGTCTATGTAATTGATTAAATTTACACGGTTCCCATTAAAAACCATTTTATGAACTCACAATGAATAAAAGAGATAGGAATAATAAATCAATTAGGGGCCCTGAATACAAATTTGGCCCAGTTTTAGCTTGCATTTTACAGAAGACTAAAATCTGACATCAGTTTCTAAATTTCTGGTAAAGAATTCCAAAGATTTCCACCTTTAATGTAAAATGCAGCTTGGCAAAAAGATGCCGTGCATGCAATATGAGTGCTTGGCAAATCTGTTATTTATCTTGGGAAGTTTTTTTCTGAATAGGTGTTTTTTTTCAGTACAGGAGAATGTAAAGTGAATTTTGGGACTCAATTACTAAATTTGACCCCACTTGACTTCGTGGGGTCGATTAAATGTGAAAACATTGTAATTAAACATAATTACCACAGGGTGACGCTGTTAAGCCGATAAACAAGAACCCTTACACCCTCCATGGTCCATGAGGATGGCGTGTCGTTTGGAAAGTTCAAACTATTGAGTACATAAACAGTAGTACGGAGTAAGACATGGGCTAAGGACGAGGTTGTCAGTGCAAATATGTTCAGCCACTAGAAAAAGCCAGGCATGTATAACTCCCACCCCCACCCTCAACAGAAAGTTTTCAGTGCCCTTGAGCAATGTAAACTGCTCCACCAGTTTAACTCAACTGTTGAAAACTGGGTATCTCCCAGATCTCAATGAAGCATACATGCCTGGCAAACATGCAAAATAAAAAAGCAAAAAATAAATACAGCTAATGCCAGTGCAGCTCAACTAGAGGTGTGCCATTATAATAACCATAAGCACAATAACGCTTGAACGTGTGTCAGTTGAATATGCTTTGCATAACAGCCTTTGTCTTTTAATGACTGCATAGCAAAGGTTGTAAATTCTAGTCCTCATATAAACAATCTGTAACTGTGACAGACCTCAATATGTCATTTGTTTCCAGATTAAATACAGCTGATTGATAATGTGGAAGCACTGTGACAACCAGAAAAGGTGTACTACTCTAAGTACCAGAACCGTCGCATGGTCTGTGCAAAGTGTGTGACCCCACAGGGCCTCGTGCCTGGCCTGCAATCCTGCAGAGTTTTGGGGGGTTTTTTTGGCCCATATATAATTTTTTTATGACTGTTTTTGACCCAACATGGCTCTAAAAGGAAATTGTGTCAATTCCATCATGCATAGACAAGGTCACCTGAAAACAATCTAACAAATTATTCAGGTTTTTCCATTTTTGATATTGCATCGTTACATAGTGCATGCGCCATCTCACTGCGAGGAAGGAGGAGAAGGGGAAACAATGTCAGCTGCACAAGGGCGCAAACAATTTCTTAAACATGAGTTGGATGATGAGAAAAGGAAAAGAAAATAAAAAGACGGAAGAATTTCAAAAGGCGCTGTGAGGATTGCTGGATACATTTGTCAACACTTCCAGAGATGTGGCGGCTGAGCAGGTGTCCAAAGCTAGCGGGTGCATGTGACTGTGACCGTGTAATGACCGGTCTGAAAGATGATCTAAAATCTGAATGAAATGTAGGCTATAGACCTGAAATATTGAATTGTAACATAATGTCATACTTAAACATGCCAGAATAAAGTGATAGCTGAACTGACTTGATAATGTAAAGCTGATAGTTTTGCAGTTGATCCTTTTTCCTTTGAAAGACTATAACAGCAAAAAGTCATAGCTGAGACAGTTTGCATGGTGATGCTGTATTATTCTACTTGTTAAAAATGTATTTATATTACATTTATTTGTTTTACTGAGATTAAGTGTGTAGTAGAACTAGAATAGTGACGTGCATGTGACCGTGATTCATGTGCATGCATGTCAGTGAGCAGCCCCACCCCCCGCGTTGGCCCTGCTAAGTACAATTATATTGTTTCTGTTATTGTAATACTGCTGTACTGCCTGTGACAGCCTGGCGGCCTGTCCAGGGTGTCTCCCCGCCCGCCGCCCAGTGACTGCTGGGATAGGCTCCAACATCCCCGCGACCCTGACAGCAGGATAAGTGGTTTGGATAACAGATGGATGGATGGTTTACCTGTAAAATCTGTGTGGAAAGGTCTCCGTGGCTACTGTGAGACCAACAGATGTAATGGTAACGAGCGGTTTTTTAAAATGCGGTTCAACTTTTAGATCGTTTTGCAATTTGGGAGTAGCAAAACAGAATTAAAGCACACCTGTTTGGGTGGAAATTGATCAGTAAGTGTAATGGGCCGAGGCCTGCTTGCTCTAAGTAATGGTGCACTCCAGGCCTGGACTTGCTTTCCTCTGTTTAAACAATTTATTCATGTATTGCTAATAGCTGTATAGTGATGGTTCAATGGCAGCCTCATTTTGCAGATTACATTATATTACAGTCATTTAGCCGACGCTTTTATCCAAAGCGACTTACAATAAGTGCATTTAATGTAGGAAATCAGGAGAACTACTAGTCATCGGAGGTCATAAGTGCATCTAAACAAGCATCTAAGAGCAAAACCAGTGCTAAAGTAAAAGTGCAAGAAAGACTTTTTTTTTAATGAGTAAATACAATAAGTGCTAAGAACAAGTAACAGGGTATTAGTTCTTGAAGAGGTGAGTTTTCAACCTGCGCCGAAAGATGGGCAGCGACTCTGCTGTCCTGACATCAGTGGGGAGTTCATTCCACCACTGTGGGGCCAGGACAGAAAAGAGCCGTGACTGGGTCGATCGGCAGCAAGGGCCTCTGAGCGACGGGGCAACCAGGCGTCCCGAGGCAGCAGAGCGAAGTGGTTGGGCGGGGCTGTAGGGCTTGACCATGGCCTGGAGATAGGAAGGCACTGTTCCTTTCACTGCCCTGTAGGCTAGCACCAGAGTCTTAAACTGGATGCGAGCAGCTACTGGGAGCCAGTGTAGGGACATGAGAAGAGGAGTTGTGTGGGAGAACTTAGAGCGGTTGAACTCCAGACGAGCTGCAGCTTTCTGAACAAGCTCTGGAGGTCTGATGGCTGACGCCGGGACACCAGCAAGGAGGGAGTTGCCGTAGTCCAGCCGGGAGATGACCAGAGCCTGGATGAGCACCTGTGCCATCTCGTCGGCGAGGAATGGGAGAATCCTCCTGATGTTATAGAGGAGAAATCTGCAGGAGTGAGCAACCGATGCAATGTTTTCAGCAAACGACAGTGGGTCATCCAGGATCACACCCAGATTCCTCACAGTCCGATTTGGCGTCAGCACGGTGTTGTCAATGATGATGGCCAGGTCTTGGTGCGGGCAACCTTTCCCCGGGAAGAACATCATCTCTGTCTTGTCCAGATTGAGCTTCAGGTGGTGTGTCGCCATCCACTCCGAGAGGTCAGTCAAGCATGCAGCAATGCGTGTCTCTACTTGTGCTTCAGAGGGAGGAAAGGACAAGATCAGCTGGGTGTCATCGGCATAACAATGGTAAGAGAAGTCATGCGAGCGAATAACAGAACCCAGGAATGTTGTGTACAGGGAGAAAAGGAGAGGACCCAGAACCGGACCCTGTGGAATGCCTGTAGTCAGTCTGCGAGACTCCGACACAGATCCCCTCCATGTCACCTGGTAGGAGCAACCCATCAGGTAGGTTGCAAACATTGAGAGTGCAGAGCCTGTGACACCCAGCCCCTCGAGGGTAGAGAGGAGGATCTGGTGGTTCACTGTGTCGAACGCAGCTAACAGGTCCAAGACTATCAGCACAGAGGAGAGAGAGTTTGCTCTCGCAGAGTGCAGCGATTCTGTCACTACAAGGAGGGCTGTCTCTGTCGAGTGACCTACCCTGAGCCCAGACTGGTTGGGGTCCAGGAGGTTGTTCTGGTGGAGGTACAAAGAAAGTTGGTTAAAGACAGCATGTTCAAAAGTTTTGGATAGAAAGGGTAGAAGGGAAACTGGTCTGTAGTTTTTGACATCAGAGGGGTTAAGTGATGGTTTCTTGAGAAGGGGGGTGACTCTAGCAGTCTTGAAGGCAGATGGAAAGCATTGTGCCTGGAGGGAGGTGTTGATGAGGTGGGTTAGATAGGGAAAGAGTTCAAGTGCTATAGACTGAAGAAGAGGGGAGGGGACTGGGTCAAGGGAGCATGTGGTGGGGCGACTGGATGTGATGAGGTTTAGAACCTCATCGGGGGAGAGGGGAGCGAGGTGGGATAGGGTGGGACGTGGAGAGGTGAAGGAGGGTGCAGAGGGTGGGATAGTGCAAGCAGCACTAACCGGGTGGTGAGAAAAGGAGGATCTGATGTCGTTTACCTTCTTGACAAAGAAGTTAGTGAAGTCATCAGGGAGAAGGGAGGAAGTAGGAGGAGGAGGTGGGGGTTGAAGAAGTCTAGAGAAGGTTTCAAATAGTTTCTTAGGATTAGAGGCAGAGGATAGGATTTTAGAGCGATAGAAGGCAGCCTTAGCAGCAGAAAGGGAGGAGGAGAAAGTGGAAAGAAGAGACTGGAAGTTGAGAAGGTCCTCTGGGAGTTTGCCTTTTCTCCATTTGCTCTCTGCCACTCTCAGGCTCCGTCTGTCAGTATGTACTGAGTCGGTCAGCCAAGGGGCAGGTGGAGTTGGGCATGCAAGCCTGGAGGTGAGGGGACAGAGATTGTCCAGAGAAGAGGAGAGGGTAGAGAGAAGAAGATCAGTAGCAGTGTCAGGGGGTAGGAGAGAGAAAGATTCAGGTGTAGGGAGGATAGAGGTAACAGAGGAAGAAAGATCAGTGGCGGAGAGAGAGCGGAGGTGTCTACGAGTGGAAACCATGTGGGTAGGTGAAGGAGCTGAGGGGGGTGAAGAGAGGGAGAGAGAGTAGGACATGAAATAGTGGTCAGAGAGCTGGAGGGGAGTAACAGAGAGATTGGAAATAGGACAGTGTCTAGTAAAGATAAGGTCCAGTTGGTTGCCGGCCTTGTGGGTAGGAGGAGAGGGTGAGAGGTGAAGGTTAAAGGAGGAGAGGAAAGAGAGAAGAGGATCTAGCTTGTTAGTGTGGATGTTGAAGTCACCGAGAAGGATAAGTGCAGAGTCATCAACAGGGAAGTGCGAGACAAGTGTGTCAAGCTCCTCCAGAAACTCACCAAGGGGGCCTGGTGGGTGGTACACAACCACGATGGTGAGTTTGACTGGATAAGAGACAGTAACAGCATGAAATTCAAAACAGGGCGGAAAAAATTGTGGAATGTAAACAAGAGAGTATTTCCATTTCAGGGAGTTCAGCAGGCCAGTACCACCACCCTGCCTCCCAGCTCTGGGAGTGTGAGAAAAAGACTACACATCATGCCAGCAAGAAAGTTGAGGCAGAGCAAGGATGCGTAGCCTGAGATAAACTCAGCTTTCAGCACTGCAAACTGGCAATTCCAGAGCCCTCCCATCACCACTTGCTCAATGTGAGTGGAGAGAGTGGGATAGATGAGATTGGTAGGGTCACAGCACCTAGGAGTGACCCAACGTCTATGCCAGCCCTTGGAAGAAGAAAGGACAGGAATGCAAAGGAAACACATAGTCTATACTAGGTCCACAAAATACAGATGACTGACCGGATCTAAAAAGAGCAGTCCGTGCTTGACGAAGTCTTGGCTTGAAAAAGTTGTGCTTGCGTTTGTTTACTCTAGCCTTCGTTCAATCTAGGCTTGTTTGCCTGATGCTTGGAAGCTGATGCTTCCAAGTAGCAGCAGTGATTTAAAGAACACTGATTGCTAATTGTCTGCCATGAGCGCAGGCCACACCCTGGCCACTTAACACCCAATTGGCCAAAGAGGTACACTGAAAAGAGGTCTATTGCCCAGAAACTGGTCACTTATGTAAAACTCTATCAAACCTCACACAATACTATTAAAACTGCAAACAGCAAGTTACCAAGGAATATATTTATAAGCTGTTGAGTAGTACCGTTAGCATGAAAAGAGCAGACGGACAACGCAAGGTGTAGTTTCAACTTTCTTTTACTCGGAACTCTTCTTCAGGGACATGCACATATCAACACGTACAGTCTGTAGTGCTAGGCGCTTCTGCCACCTACTGGAATGATAAGGCATGTAAGACAATACCACATAAGCTAAAAGGGTAACTAAGTCAAAACAGCTTGGCAACAAGAAATATTTAAGGGCACACTAGATGAAAAAAAGCTACAGCTAGAATAAGTAAATAAGACAAGTAAGTAAATAGAATAAGACCGCTACAGCTAGAATAAGATCCCACTAGGAACCAGCAGCAGTTGTATAGACAAAAGGACTAATACACAAGCAGCTGAAATAAGACTAGTAGCAACTTGTTAAGCAAGAAAGATGATACTTACACTGTTCTAGATGAACCAGCAGTTCAGAATCACTCCAGAAGTTAAAATGCACAGATGGTTAAAAATTACTGGATACATGAAATAAAAGTCAGAAGGGGTTTGACCCAACATCTAGAAGAGTTTTACATGCTGAAATACATATAGGGAGGAACACTCTTGACACATTCAAAACTGAATGCAATTTGCTTTGTTATGTGCCCATACAACAGACTTAGTCTATTAAATCAGGATCAAATTTTATTTGCAAATAATTCTTTAATGTTTTCCTTACTTGAAATATTAAGCAGGATGGGTTTATCACATCAATACAATTCAGGTAGTGTCAAGCTATCAATTACAGAACACTGTACTGCAATGTTCCAGATGCTTCCCTTCAATAGTCTAATATTTGGAATCCAACTTTCAATTAATGCAAATATTTTCAGTTAAGACCGTCTTTACAAATGGCGTCTTGTATGTGACACCCCCAAGAATAAAGAGTAAAAGAAGAGTGAAATGTTCATGCATGCAGGAACATATTTTTGCGGAGGGGTGTTGAACTGTATGAATGTGCACGCATGGCAGTGTGCACGCACTTACACATTTCAGCACATACAGTGCTGAAGGATACATACCCATATATTTATACAACTGTTTGTAACCCTGTTGAAATGTATTCATTATTATAAGATATCATTTTGAATAAAGAATTTCATAGTTTAATAAATAGAATTTACTGTTAAAATGTTAAGATTCATTGACCAACAATGAAGTTATGATTTTGCTCAATGAGAGAAATGCATATTGGGTAATGTTAATGTTTTACTGGATACCGCATTTAAAAATGTTAAGTATTTGTTGCGTAATAATATATGTGAAAATGCTTTTAAAATGCCTGCAAGAATATGAAGAAAGAGGTACACAAATTTTTTGTAAATTTAGTTTATTTCTGAAATTCTGGTGAATGAGCCAATCACATTGGAGGTCAAAGAACAAGGAAGTGAGTGGAGGAGAGAAACGTGAAGACAGTGTATGGGACGAGGGAGTTGAGAGAGAGCGACGAGCGAGTAGAGAGACGTGAGAAGCGTGTTGTCTGCTGAAAAGGGAAACACGAAATGTTATGTTAATGTGTACATCATTTTTAGTGAAAGTGTTCAACCAGGACTCTTATACTAAACTTTAATGGTGATAGTTCTGTCCGTTTTGAGTGAACTACTCAGCACAAGAAGACAGAAAGAAGTTTAAGCTAGCTGCTGACTTAGTGGCTAGTGCTTTTGCATGGACTTTGCTAACAAGCTAGCGACCAGCGACCTCGACTAGTAAAGCCTGTGTGGAACTGCGAAACGGACGACGAACAAAGACCCCGACGGAGCCGGATAGCGTTGCCGAGTGGTGGACTTTGCCGAGATCGTCAGCTGCGTGAGTCTTCTCTTCAACGTGAATCTTCTTGTCATATCTCCTCCTGCTGCCGCCACCTTGGACCTTGTGTATTTGAGGCTACATTCCATTGACTAAAGGTACCGTTCTTCGTTTTTTGCCTGCGTGGTGAAGCAGCCATTTTGTTTAAGGCTACAACGTTCACAAGCTACACTCAGGCCTGCATCCTTTGAACTGGGTATTTGAAATTAGGCTAGGTTATTGCCGGCTATTTTCTTTTCTTGGGCCCTTATGTTTTCAACGTGTAGGTGAATGCATTTGACTGGGAGATTTCAAAAGATATTTGAAAACGAGGCATTTAAACACTGAACAATATTTTCTAAGTAAATATTTTATACTTCTTTATAACACAGTTGTGGTGAATGACTACTTTTGATATTTTAAGTTAATTAAGAAAAAGAGTATTTTCTGTTTAAAAGTGGAAGAGTGTTAAAGGGTTACAAGTAATTCTAGACATTTTAATTTAATTCTAAAGTGTACGAATTAATGCTTAGATAGTGATTTTGAATGAAATAGTATTGCATATAGCCTAATAAGTAGTAATTACACACATACAAGTTAAACACTGATATGTTTATTAGTGAAACCCACTTATTTGATTGATTGGATAGATGTTTTAAAGAACTCAGGATAGCCACCTCTCACTATAGCCAAACCCGCTAGAGGCGCTACATGTTGTGTAGGCGTAAATCTGTCATTGATCTACAGGTGGGCACAGAGAAAATCAGGTGGGCGTAGCTTGTCCAAGCCCAATCATGCTTAATAGGTTCTGAAATGCATATGTTAACCAAAACAGGCCATTACAAATAAACCTGCCTGAACGCGCCACAGTTTAATCATACAAGCCTTATACATCATCAGAGATAATGTTACAGGCACCAAGATGAACACTAACAGCATCGCATAGCCTGGCACAGGGGCCACATTTTCACATACACACAAACACACACACACACTTGCAAAACTATACTTGTGGGGCCCCCTCATTGACTACATTCATTTCCTAGCCCTTAACCCAAACCTTAACCACACAAACTACATGCCTAACCCTAACCCTTAACCTTAGCCCTAAAACCAAGTCCAAACCCTAAAATAGATCCTTATGGCCCCACAAGTTAGGTGGTTTCTGTTTTTTTTATACTTATGGGGACATTTGGTCCCCATTAGTATAGTTAAACATGGTACACAACACACACACACACACACACACACACACACACAGCTGACAGAAGCAACAGTGTCATTAATCAAGCATGTGGATAGAGGTACACTGGCACCAACATGCTCAGTAATGTTAAAGATGACACTAGTACATAGCCTGGCACGGCAGCAACATAAACCACACACATGCAAATGTTGAAAGAAAAGAACCAATGGCTGCAACAGCCAATGAGATCACATATGCAGCTAACTTAGCTATATATATATATATATATATATATATATACACTACCGTTCAAAAGTTTGGGATCACATTGAAATGTCCATATTTTTGAAGGAAAAGCACTGTACTGTTCAATGAAGATAACTTTAAACTAGTCTTAACTTTAAAGAAATACACTCTATACATTGCTAATGTGGTAAATGACTATTCTAGCTGCAAATGTCTGGTTTTTGGTGCAATATCTACATAGGTGTATAGAGGCCCATTTCAAGCAACTATCACTCCAGTGTTCTAATGGTACAATGTGTTTGCTCATTGGCTCAGAAGGCTAATTGATGATTAGAAAACCCTTGTGCAATCATGTTCACACATCTGAAAACAGTTTAGCTCATTACAGAAGCTACAAAACTGACCTTCCTTTGAGCAGATTGAGTTTCTGGAGCATCACATTTGTGGGGTCAATTAAACGCTCAAAATGACCAGAAAAAGAGAACTTTCATGTGAAACTCGACAGTCTATTCTTGTTCTTAGAAATGAAGGCTATTCCATGCGAGAAATTGCTAAGAAATTGAAGATTTCCTACACCGGTGTGTACTACTCCCTTCAGAGGACAGCACAAACAGGCTCTAACCAGAGTAGAAAAAGAAGTGGGAGGCCGCGTTGCACAACTGAGCAAGAAGATAAGTACATTAGAGTCTCTAGTTTGAGAAACAGACGCCTCACAGGTCCCCAGCTGGCATCTTCATTAAATAGTACCCGCAAAACACCAGTGTCAACATCTACAGTGAAGAGGCGGCTGCGGGATTCTGGGCTTCAGGGCAGAGTGGCAAAGAAAAAGCCATATCTGAGACTAACCAATAAAAGAAAAAGATTAAGATGGGCAAAAGAACACAGACATTGGACAGAGGAAGACTGGAAAAAAGTGTTGTGGACGGATGAATCCAAGTTTGAGGTGTTTGGATCACAAAGAAGAACGTTTGTGAGACGCAGAACAAATGAAAAGATGCTGGAAGAATGCCTGACGCCATCTGTTAAGCATGGTGGAGGTAATGTGATGGTCTGGGGTTGCTTTGGTGCTGGTAAGGTGGGAGATTTGTACAGGGTAAAAGGGATTCTGAATAAGGAAGGCTATCACTCCATTTTGCAACGCCATGCCATACCCAGTGGACAGCGCTTGATTGGAGCCAATTTCATCCTACAACAGGACAATGACCCTAAACACACCTCCAAATTGTGCAAGAACTATTTAGAGCAGAAGCAGGCAGCTGGTATTCTATCGGTAATGGAGTGGCCAGCGCAGTCACCAGATCTGAACCCCATTGAGCTGTTGTGGGAGCAGCTTGACCGTATGGTACGCAAGAAGTGCCCATCCAACCAATCCAACTTGTGGGAGCTGCTTCTGGAAGCGTGGGGTGCAATTTCTCCAGATTACCTCAACAAATTAACAGCTAGAATGCCAAAGGTCTGCAATGCTGTAATTGCTGCAAATGGAGGATTCTTTGACGAAAGCAAAGTTTGATGTAAAAAAAATCTTATTTCAAATACAAATCATTATTTCTAACCTTGTCAATGTCTTGACTCTATTTTCTATTCATTTCACAACATATGGTGGTGAATAAGTGTGACTTTTCATGGAAAACACAAAATTGTTTGGGTGATCCCAAACTTTTGAACGGTAGTGTATATATATATATTACTATTTTAATAATCCCCGTTGGGAAAGTCTTTCTCTGCATTTAACCCATCCTAGCTGTATAGCTAGGAGCAGTGGGCAGCCATCGTGCAGCACCCGGGGACCAACACCAGTTCATCTTGCCATGCCTCAGTCAAGGGCACAGACAAGAGTATAAACCGTAACGTGCATGTCTTTTTTTAAACTTTATTTTCTGATTTTCAAGTTTTTTGCACAGGTATACAATGCACACGAACGACAAATTAAAACACACACACACACACACACACACACACACACACACACACACACACACACACACACACACACACACACACGTAGGAATCCCCCCCCCCCAAGGCTCAAGAAAAAAAAGGACAATGCAGGGACTTCTTATTCCAAATCCACATAATAATTATGTTTTTGAAGACAATATAAAGTTGTACACATACAGTGGTGCTTGAAAGTTTGTGAACCCTTTAGAATTGTATATATTTCTGCATAAATATGACCAAAAAGATCATCAGATTTTCACACAAGTCCTGGAAGTAGATACAGAGAACCCAATTAAACAAATGAGACAATTTGGTCATTTATTTATTGAGGAAAATTATCCAATACTATATATCTGTGAGTGGCAAAAGTATGTGAATCTTTGCCTTCAGTATCTGGTGTGACCCCCCCCCCCCCCTCTTGTGCAGCAATAACTGCACTGCAAAAAACATGAGCTTAAATACAAGAAGTAAACACTGAATTTGAGGGGAAATGTACTTAATACTAGTGAAATTATCTGTCCATGCAGCAAGATAATTTTACCTGACAAGAAATCTGAAAATAAGTTGGTTCCAGTCTAGAAATAAGTAGGCTCGGATGAGTATTCAAAGGCTTGAAGAAGAAAGAAGAAGAAGAAAATGCTGGTTTTTAGATCAAATTACTTAAGATCAGTAATTGCTACAGCACAGTAATAAGTGAAATACACTGGATATTAGCAAATAATTCTTAACTCATTTTTTTGCATTCTTAATTTTAGCACACTGAAAAAGGAACAAGAAATCAAATTACTAAGTGGGAACTACTTAATACTAGTGGAGTATGATTATTCCGTTACTTGAAACAAGTTGGCTCATCTTGAAATATGTAGGCCCAAACTTAAAACTAGTCCTTAATCACAGAGCATACGTCTTAAAACAGAAAACTTGATTTTACTGAAATCACAACCAGGACAAGTGAAATGTCTGTCAACATTTATTGACAACTCTGTTTTGAACGGTCTTTGTGCAAACTGCCGGGTAAAAAAACAAACAAACAAAACAGGCTATTCAGTGACCTGCATTAGACTGTGGGCAACCTACAGTATACTCTGACCCCCATACAATGTCACAGAAAAGGCATTTCACAAAACTTTTTTTAAAAGGGGGGGGGGGAGTGAGAGCGAGAGAAAGAGATGAAATTTGACCATTGAAGGTTATATACTGTCTGAACGTCAGAGAAAAATATCTGAATGAAATAAAACTATTCCCAATAACAGGGAATGTAACTGGATGTCTTAGCTATCCAAGTCACGTACACAGCAAATAGATTGTAATATTTTATGATAGCTCTTGCTTTTCCAAGCTGAGATCACCTTTCCAAGTTTGAGCAGTTAAGTGAAAATCAAAAGTGTACTTTCATTTCGTGATAGGTGAAGATGTTGAGCCACTGAATTAAAAATGTATACATATGAATAACAGCCTTGTGTCATTCTTAAATCAAGCAGTTGAACTTGAGTTTGTGTCATTGAATCTTGAAACAAGTTATTTTTTGTGAGAGAGAATAGTACAAATTGCTACTCTAGCTAATGACCTGACTAATTGAGGCATAAAAGACATTCATTATCAATTCAAGAATATACCATGAATTCAAAGATAGAAACCAGTAAATAACTTTTAAAACAAGATAATTAATCTCATATTTCCTGATCTAAGATTTTAAATCTTGGCAAGCACAGAAGAATTTGCAATGTGCAACTAAACGTTTCTGGGAACTGTTGATCAGTCCTGCACATTGGCTTGGAGGAATGTTAGCCCATTCCTCCGTACAGAACAGCTTCAATTCTGGGATGTTGGTGGGTTTTCTCCCATGAACTGCTCGCTTCAGGTCCTTCCACAACATCTCAATTGGATTCAAGTCAGAACTTTAACTTGGCCATTCCAAAACATTAACTTTATTCTTCTTTAACCATTCTTTGGTAGAACAGCTTGTGTGCTTAGGGTCGTTGTCTTGCTGCATGACCCACGTTCTCTTGAGAGTCAGTTCACGGACAGATGTCCTGACATTTTCCTTAAGAATTCGCTGATATGATTCAGAATTCATTGTTCCATCAATGATGGCAAGCCATCCTGGCCCAGATGCAGCAAAACAGGCCCAAACCATGATACTACCACCACCATGTTTCACAGATGGGATAAGGTTCTTATGCTGGAATGCAGTGTCTTCCTTTCTCTAAACATAACGCTTCTCATTTAAACCAAAAAGTTCTATTTTGGTCTCAACCTTCCACAAAACATTTTTCCAATAGCCTTCTGGCTTGTCCACGTGATTATGCCCGTCTGCAATTGCAGACGGGCAGCAATGTTCTTTTTGGAGAGCAGTGGCTTTCTCCTTGCAACCCTGCCATGCACACCATTGTTGTTCAGTGTTCTGCTGATGGTGGACTCATGAACATTAACATTAGCCAATGTGAGAGAGGCCTTTAGTTGCTTAGAAGTTACTGTGGGTTCCTTTGTGACCTGGACGGCTATTACATGCCTTGCTCTTGGAGAGATCTTTGATGGTCGACCACTCCTGGGGAGGGTAACAATGGTCTTGAATTTCCTCCATTTGTACACAATCTGTCTGACTGTGGATTGGTGGAGACCAAACTCTTCAAAGATGGTTTTGTAACCTTTCCAGCCTGATGAGCATCAGCAATGCTTTTTCTGAGGTCCTCAGAAATCTCCTTTGTTCTTGCCATGATATACTTCCACAAACATGTGTTGTGAAGATCAGACTTCGATAGATCCCTGTTCTTTAAATAAAACAGGGTGCCCACTCACACCTGATTGTCATCCCATTGATTGAAAACACCTGACTCTAATTTCACCTTCAAATTAAGAGGTTCACATACTTTTGCCACTCAGAAAGGTAATATTGGATCATTTTCCTCAATAAATAAATGACCAAGTATAATATTTTTGTCTCATTTGTTTAATTGGGTTCTCTTTATCTACTTTTAGGACTTGTGTGTTGAAATCTGGTGATGTTTTAGGTTATATTTATGCAGAAATATAGAAAAATCTAAAGGGTTCACAAACTTTCAAGCACCACTGTATATCTGTATAAATATTGTTGTTACAACCAGGTAAAAAAGTACATTCAATAAAAGGGAAAACCTTCAATAAAGTCTATGAAAGGACTCCAGGTCAAAGCAAAGTTTTTGCAGGTTTTACATATTTTATATCGGAGCTTTTCTAAAGGTAGAAAGAACAGCACCTCCCTTAACCACTGCAAAAATTATGCAGCTTTATTTGACTTCCAGTTAAAAAGAATAAGTCCGTGAGATAGTAATGAAGCAAATGCTAGGACATTTGCCTGCAAAGGTGTGACCTTACAGTTAGGGGGTGTTATGCCAAAGATGGCTGTGTGAAAATTGGGGCTTATGGTCTATTTACGGATTTGCGATAATATATTAAATATATGTCCCCAGTAACTGTTGAGAGAGGGGCATGCCCAGAACATGTGTCCCACCAGAGCTGGACTATGCCTGCACCTCAGACACCCAGGGTCTGTGGTGGGGAAGATTCTGGCAAGCTTGTCCCCTGAGTAGTGAAGATGGTGAAGCACCTTAAATTGAATTAAACTATGTCGTATACACAATGAGCAAGTGCGTATATGAGTTAAGCTGTCCCGCCGTGTCTCTTCGGAAAGCTCTACACCCAAATCTCTCTCCCATGCAATTTTTGTTTTGTCCCAGTATATCTGTTTTAATCCCTGTATCTGTGTGTAGATTATAGAGACACGTTTTTTTCCCCAAAGGGATCTAGCTCTAGAATAACACCTAATTGGATCCTGGGTGGCAGATAAGGAAATGAGGGAAACACTTTCTTGGCAAAACTACGGATTTGAAGGTACCTTAAAAAATGGGATCTGGGTATGTTATGGTCTTTGATAAATGTTTCAAATGAGGTGAACGTTCCGCCTGTAAATAGATCGCAGAAAAACACCAGTCAATTTATATGCCAATGTTGAAATGCGTTATCTAACACAGATAACGAGAGAAATTGATTATTTGCCACTGGAAAAAGACCGCTAGCATGCTTTAATCCAAAATGCCTCCTAAACTGTAGCCATATCCTAAGTGAAGCTTTAACCACCGGGTTTGGTATTTGTTTGTTAGGATTATGTGGTAGTGGAGAGGTGAATATCGGTAAAGGATTGGATAAGAGTTCCTTGTGAACTCAATCTGTACCGTTTATTCTTATATGTAAACGCCCAATGTAAAAGTTTTACAATGTTCACAGCCCAGTAGTAACAAATAAAGCTAGGCAAGCCGAATCCCTCTGTCTCCGTAGGGACCTCCAAGTATATTTTCTTCATCCTGGGGTTTGAATTGTTCAATATGAATGATGAAATTAACCTATCTAATTGTTGAAAAATTGTCTTAGGTATGAATATGAGAATCATTTGAAAAAGATAGGGAAATCTGGGTAAGACTGTCATTTTAACTATATTAATGCGACCCACTAATGAAATCGATAGCATTGATTACTTTTTAAAATCTCGTTTTGTTCGTTCTAATAGTGTTTTAAAGTTATGGTTATATAACCTCCCCATTTATGGATGACTTTGATGCCTAAATATGTAAATAAATTGTGTTCAAGTTTAAATGGAAAGCTAGAGTAGTCTCGATCAGTGTGGTGTAACGAATAGTAACACTACAATAGTGTACATAAGAGAAGTCACAACAATCAGTGTTTTTAATCGGAAAAAGCAAGCTCTTTGAATAGTTTATCTTGTAACCTGACAGGCAATCAAAGTTATCCAGGGTATGTAGTAGTCTTGATATGGATTCTATTGGGTTGGATATATATAACAACAGGTCATCCGCATAAAGTGATACCTTATGCAATTTAACATCTCGTGAGATACCTTTAATGCCATCCTCTGCCCTAAGAACTATAGTGAGTGGCTCGATTGCCAAATTGAACAGGTAAGGAGAGAGGCTGCAGCCCTGTCTGCAGCCCCTATGGAGCAAAAAATAATCAGAAATAATATTATTCATCCACACTGCAGCTGTCGGTGAGCAATATAATATTTTAACCCATGCTAGGAATGATGAACCAAAGCCAAACCTTTCTAGAACAGTGAATAGATATTGCCATTCGATGCAATCGAATGCCTTCTCAGTGTCTACAGAAATCACTACTGTCTGTTCTACGGAATGTGGTGTGTACAGTATATTAAATAGGCGGCGCTTGTTATAGAATGACTGTCTGCTTGGTATAAAACCAGTTTGATCAGGATTAACAACCATTGGGACTACAGTTTCAATATGGGTTACCAAGATTTTTGTAAGGATTTTGTAGTCGCAATTCAACAAGCTTACAGGGCAATAGGAGCCACACAGTGGGGGATCTTTGTCTTTTTTAAGCGACACTGATATGATTGCTTGCGCCATAGTTTGGGGTAATTTCTGTGGTTAAGAATTTCCTGATACAACAGGTTAAGTACCGGTGCCAGCTTGGTAGCAAATTCTTTATAAATTTCAATTGAGAAACCATCCGGACCCGGTGCTTTGTTGTTCTTCATGGATTTAATTACTTGCATCGCTTCCTCTGTTGATATCTCTCTGTCTATCTGTGCTTGGTCCTCAAGGGCAATTTTTGGTATGGTCAGACCGTCTAAAAAAAAAGTGAAAATATGCGACGAGTTACTGGGCGGTTCTGAACTATAAAGGGTAATACAAAATTGTTTAAACTGGTTATTGATGGTGTCAGGGTTGGTAGTCTTCACCCCTGCTGCTGTGCAAATTTCAGGAATAGTGTTGTGGACTGTCTAACCTGATGGGCTAAGAGTTTTCCAGCTTTCTCTCCATGTTCATAAATGTCTGTTTTGAGTTAAAGAATAATTGTTCTGTTTGTTTAATGGAGAGATTGTCAAATTCTGTTTTTAATAATAATTTTTCTTATAAAGCTCAGGTTTTGGGGAATCAGCATATGAACGGTCCACTTCCGCTATACTATGGGACAGTTCTATTAGACGTTGTTTATGTTTCTTTCTCTCATGTGTTGTGTATGAGATTATTTGGCCTCTAAGGTAGGCTTTGAGAGCCTCCCAAGCAATGGTTAGTGGCATGTCTGGAGTGTGGCTGAGTTCCATAAAGATATCTATCTGCTGGGAGAGAACTTTTTTAAAGGAGTCCCTAAAGAGTCATAGAGGATCAAATCGCCAGGTGCATTGGGGTTTAGTGCAGTCTAGGAAGCCTACACCTATCTGTACAGAATTATGATCAGAAATAACAATACTATTATATTGGCTCCGCCTAACCATAGGAAGGAACCTACTATCCAGGAGAAAAAAAATCAATCCTTGAGTAAGAATGGTACACTGGGGGAAAAAAAGAGTATTGTTTAGTAGTTGGGTTGATTCTTCTCCAGGGATCGAAAAGGGTGTAGGATTCCATGAATGAATGGATAACAGCACCTGCCTTCGAGTTTTTACTATTAGGTCTTGGGTTTGATCTGTCCAAATATGGGTGTAATGCACACTTAAAATCTCCCCCCAATATTGACCCCACTGTGCCTATTGACCCCACTTCGGGGTCAATAGGGACAGCACTGATCTGAATAGTATGTCCCTTTTCATCCAACATATGGGGGGAATAGGAACGCAGTGATTTTAGAAAAACCAATACAAACATTTTAGGGCAAACCTTTTAACTTCTTCAGGTATGGTAAGGCAATTGTGATGAACCAATCTGCAAAACACTGGTTATCAAACCACCCTGACTTGCTTCTGTTATAGCTGGTGCCTGGGCGTCTGCCAAGAGTCCAGGTGTCGTACATGTGTGTAGCTTTGTACACGATGTACGATGGCAAAATGGTTCCATCAGTGGCTCCAGCGAACATCAAGGACGTTGCTGATTTTGAACTGTTCATGATCCTCTCTGGATACTTGGTGCCTCTTCTCATGATGACCTTTTTTCTTCCAGGATCATCTGAAAGGTTGGTTTCATCATAGTTAATTATGTTGCTAGGGGGGATATCTTTAAGCGTTTGGTCAAGTTGATCAAAGTAGTCATTGATTGTGGTACTGGAAACAGCAGCCCGTGATTGCTTTATATTCTGGCACAACCTTGTTGTGAGTTGATCTTTGTGTCTCTTTATGAAACTGAGGGCCCAGTCACATCCCGGATAATTTTTCTTGAATCGTTTTACTTTCACCCCATGCCTGTCTAGGTAACTCTTGATGATGTATCTTAAGTCAAGTTCATCAAGTGGAAACCCCAGTCTGCGCAGGTCATGATTCGTTCAACCAAATGTTTTTCCTCCACTGCACTTAAGACAGCCTGTCCACCTTGTTGACAAGTATTTGGTTGGTTTAAGTGTTTATTAATAACAGTCTTTGGTATACCATACTTCCTTTCTGCTTTTCTGAATGTCATTCCTCCAACCCCAAGAGGTTCGAACCCAGGACCTTCTCGCTGTGAGGTGACAGCGCTTAACGACTGGGCAACCGTATTTTCAAGATTGCCATAAGTTGACAGCTTAAAGTTTGCGGAAGTACATGAGTCCACAAACTAACTTTCTTCTTTCAATATTTCACACTTCTTTTCTAAAGTCTAGCAAATTTTCACTTTTCATCCAAATATTGCTCAGTTTTAGCCTAGACATTTTTTTTCAGCAGCTATTCAACCAGAATTTGCTTACCGAGAGAAGTAAAGATGTCTATACCCTCGTCCACTCCAACACCATGTCAAGCCGATGGACTGTGTCTCAGAATACTCTCTAGGCCTGTATCTGCATGAGATCAAGCTGGCATCCTCACAACAGGAAACTCACTCAAACAGGGATTCAGCAAGAGTAATTTATGCTGGCCCATGACTCAATAGTAAGATATATCAGTATGCTGGTTCATTTCTTGGCAATCAGGATTATCTGACATTCAGGTTCAGAGTAGTTTACATATAACAGGAAGTCATCTCTGGGAATTATCAGTGTGTCTCAAGGCGCAAGTGGAGATAAAATCATAATTACACTGTGATCAACATGACTGAGGGGTGGCTAATTTGACTTAGCGGTGACTAATCTGTAACACTCCCTCAGTTCATCATGATTCTTGCAGAACTCGGGCTAATAAAGAGCATACGTAACAGAGAAACACTGGCATCTGGGCATTCAGAGTGGATTCCCATATCTGAATCATACAGTCTAAATGAACCGCATATGATATGCTGCATCAAGTAGTACATGTTTTTACTTTAGGAAGCCAATATCCTCGCCTGTATCGCTTTCACTGACCACATTTCTAGTTTATTGTTTTGGCTGAAAACAATTCAGGAACCCTGTCACTTGCAATATTTGGCAACTACTTGAGCAAAGAGTGCTAAATTGTACAAACATTAGTATTATAGTTGTGTGTTACATCTGGTGTGGGTGTCATAAGATTCATTCATTAAAAAAAACCTTTTTTATGTCATTTATTTATTAGGGTCATTCAAATACACGTTATTTAATACCACATAGGCTATTTCTATATGCATGCCATATTTTTTTAATGATCAGTGGGGAGTAGGCTGAGTGACAAGTAATCACAGTAAAAAAATAATCACAGTAAAAAAAAAAAGTCTTCCTTTTATTCACATTATAGTGAATTTCGCAACAGCCAATATTTCCAAAGATTTTTTGCCAGCAGGAATATATATGAAGTGAGGAGTGCTTCCTTTGCTCAAGATGCATATGTGTCGACGTCACATATCTTCCTCATCATAAGAAAGTAGACTTTTAGTTGATTTAGTTGATTTAAGAGAGATAGTGAATGTGTGTGTGCAGGTTGGTGTAGAAAGAAAGAAATGGAAGAAAGACACTTTTTTTGGTCGTAGTAAGCAAAGCATATAACAAAATCCATCCATTTAATCGATCCTATTGTATAGGAGCAGTGGGCAGCAGCCGTAAAGTGCCCAGGGACCAACTCCACATCTTTCTTCCATTGCCTTGGTGAGGGGTGCAAGCAGGAGTATTAACCCAACACACATGTTTTTGATGGTGGAAGGAAACCGGAGCACCCGGCGGAAACCTATGCAGACACGGGGAGAGCATGCAAACTTCACACAGAAAAGGACTGGGATTCGAACCCAGGACCTTTTTGCTGTGAGGCAACAGTGCTAACCACTGGGCCACTGTGTGAAATCAACAATTAATATGTAATGATAACCAAGAAACTGTATATTTAGAACAGAAAGACAGAAAAATATGAAAAAAGCAGATTGTAATGCTGTAACTGAGTGGACCCAAATTCAACGACGAAATGTTTACACAACATTGATGAATTTAGTGCAAAATAACTACAGTACAAAGGCATGGCACATGAGGCAAGTACATCAGAGCTTAAATACACATAAACGCAGATGCAAACGTTAAAGCATAATGAGCCTGAGGGGGAAAAAAACAACATTTATTTACTGCCCTCTAGTGGTCATCAGAGGCAACAGTTGAGACGTTCAACCTGCAAAAGCGTCATGAGCAACGGAAGCCAGTCAAGTCAATTTTATTTGTATGTTTCAATTTAACAAACTACAATTTGCTTCAGGGGGCTTTACAGCAATACAACATCCTGTCCTTAGACCCTCGCATCGGAGAAGAACAACTCACCTAAAAAAAATAAAAAAAATAAAAAACTTTAACAGAAAAAATAGAAAGAAACCATAGGGAGAGCAACAGAGGAGGGATATCTCTCCCAAGACGGACAACGTGCAATGGATGTTGTGTGTACAGAATAAAACAAAATTTACAGAATACAACACTGAAAGAGGATAACAGAATTATAATAGAGTTATAAGATATATGAAAAATATGATGAGGAGGATGCCAAGCAGGGTCCAGATGCCACCGAAACAGCCTAGGACCTGAGCCACAGGACCAGCATCACCATGTAGACCTGGCAGGAGGACAGATTACACATGCACACAGGGGAGCGTCCACAGTTTGAGGCAATAATTGTATAACCCCATACATTTCCCTTTCGTCTGACAAGGCAATGTAGTATGCAGTAAGTTGGAGAAAAGGACATTGCGATAATCTCATCTACATGAAGCAAATGCATGAATGAAGGACCCGGCATCAGCAATTTAGAGCAGTTGTTCTCAACCTTTTTGAGACGCAACCCCCCCCCCTCCCAGAATAATCAGGTTGGTGTTTGTGACCTCCAATAGCACTGGGACATTTAACTGACAACATCCCGACACAAACACATTGATCGCTCATAAACTGTTTGCCCAAGACTGTTTAGGGATTACTGTAATATAACACATGAAAACTACCAAACTCACACAGGGAGACCATTGCTTTGACCACAGACAGAAAAACAGCTAATTCAATTTTGGCTTTAATTAGTGTTTTTAGGTTTATTGAAATAACAGCACCTCACGTGCACACACACACTTTGACTCTCAGAAACACAGTCTATAAAATCTATTCTAAGACAAACTATATCACTTGTATAGGTGATGTAATGTAAAAACCATTCCCCAGACTAAAATATGTTGTTTTATTTTTTCTCCAAAATCATCTGGCAACCCCCAGAAATTATTTCACAACCCCTTGGGGGTCCTGACCCCCAGGTTGAGAACCAAAGATTTAGCGGCTAGATCAGATATTAGCAGTGTTTTGAAGGTGGAGAAAAGCAGTTTTGGTGATTTCTCTAATGTATAGTATGTGGCAGAGTGGGGTGTGTTTGCACATGTCTTGAGCATGAGACGAGAATTTGAAAATTGGCTTGAGACAGATTAAATCACAGCTTCACCACAACAAAGACAAACCACTGTCAGAGAGAGCGAGAGCTCTAGAAGTACATACTGTGTAAAGCTCTCTCCCAGCCAGAGACAACAGCTGCCTGCTGCTTTTATTTTAGCATGTTTTTAATCCTTGGTGTTTTTAGTGTTTGTGTAATAATAAATGTGCCGTTGCGCCCTCAACTTCCATCATTGTCTGTGTCTCTGTGCCAGAGAACACAGAGCTTTGTCACTGTGTAACTCAAAAGGAAAAGTTGGATTGAAAGCAATACCCAGACTTTTTACTGAGGAACTCTGGGAAATAACAGTTATCAAGACTTAACAATACTTGACGCCTATTTCTCACAGGACTAATAACAAGTATCTCTCTTTTCGTCAGAATAAATAAGTAAGATGTTAGATGACATCCTGTTTTACCTGCACACAGGCATTCCACTAAATTTCTAAATTTGGAATGATTATTTTGACTTAATAGATAGATAAAATTGAGCATCATCTGCTTAGCCATGGAAGTTGATTTCATAACTGAATAATTTTCCAAGAGGTAGCATACATAAAGAGAAGACGAAAGGGCCAAGAACTTAACCTTGGTGCACACCAAGGTTTACCATAGAGTATTTAGAGGTAACATTACCACAAAAGACACACTGATATATTTCAGATATTAAGGATCTTTGCCAAGAAAGAGCCAGTTCAGACACTCCTACATAGTTCTAAAATCTAAGAATATGCAGTAGTCAATATGAAAGCTACACTAAGAACAAATGGTAATAACACTGAGGTAAACCAGAGTCCACTGCAATTATACCATCATTTACAAAAACATTTTTTATCATGGTTTCATTGGACAAAATGTGGGATGAAATGGTTCAAAAAGATTGTTACTGGATCTGAAGTGGGTAAATTCTTAAGCCATGGTTTTTTTTTTTTTTTTTAAGTGTTTTCAAAAAGCGCATAATGTTGGAGATTGGTCTATAGTTGTTGAGTGCCCCTAGGTCAAAGTAACTGATACTAGCTGAAAAAAAGCGAGCTTGTCTATTCTAAATCATATAATCCCAAACTAGGATTTATTTACACCCTCCAATTCATTTTTCTTGCTTCATACCAATTTTCATGGACAGAAAGGAAATGGGAGCAACCTCACCCGAATCATAGGGTTCCTCTTCATTATTCATCTGCAAAAGAGACAGTTTGCTATTGGCTAGACATGCAAAAATGAGAGAAGAGAAATATCCACAGAAGGAGGTGTAAGATTGAAGAGAGGCTGTTGTCAAGAAGGAGGGGCAGTTTCCGAGCCTCTAGTACACTGTGTGCTCTCAGTCACTGGAAGAGCTGTCAGAGGCTGTTGAAAGATTGATGGCATTCTCAATGAAAAAACATGTCATCCTATTGCCAGGGAGATCTGTAGAAACACTACTAAATTATTTTAAACTGTTGGCCCTGAGCTCCATCTAGTCATAAATATGCTTGAAATAATATCCACTTGTGTACAGCCGGTAAGCAAAGAAAAACACAAATGCAATGGCTCACACATTCAAACTGTATACGCTACATACATGCATGCATGCAAGCAATCACGTAATCACATGCACACATGACTAATGATGCTAATTAGGATATCTGTCGTCATGATATTTTTATAGCGAGCATCTCTCATTGAGAGTACCTAGAATGATAAAAATAGATCTCATCATAGTTGAAGGAGCTGGTAATTCTTATAAGTACATTAACATGTTTTTTTTTATATTTTCAAATCATTTTTATAAAGACAAGTATTTGTTACATTTTACCTGCATTTGTCCTCTGTTTTCATTTAATCTCACCCTCTAAGTGTCTTTACATTCTGCCCCCTCTCTCCACACTGGGACACCAGCTGACACACACACACACACTCACTCAAATACACTCTCTTGAAGGAGTCCCCTGAGGAGGGGCCGAGCACAATGTCATTATCATCCATTGGATTGTGCGTGGTCATTGCCCATTCAGTTTTGCTGATATGTCTTTTGTGCTGGGTCATTCTTCTTTCCACGACCCCCTCTGCAGTCCCCCTTCCACCCCACCCCCTCTCACCCCTTCTATTGCAGTCCATCTGTAATCCCATCCCCCACCCCTACATATCCGCCCCCGTCTCGCCCTACACTTCTCCAAAACAAACCAGCTGTCTTGGACGGTCGTGTCCTCAAGGGCATAAACAGGTGCTGAGAGGCCTGAGGGCTGCAGGGCCTCCGCATGTGACACATGGCAGCATGCTCTTCCTCCTCCCTAACCTGCTAGCATGCGACTTTCTCTCACTATCACAGAGAGAAGGTGACGGAGAAACAGAGAGATAGAAGGCTGGTTTGGAACTGTGATAGATCTGGTTGTTGTTGATCACTGTAGTGTTTGAAATAGACACGGGGGGGGGGGGGGGGGGGGGGATACACTCCCAAGGGGAAATCAGTGTAGCATGCATTTTTAAAAATAATTACAAAAAAACACCTAATTTGGGTATCAAGTAATCTGCGTTTTGTTTCGACTAAGAATTTCGGACAACTCTATATTTCCAAAGCTCTGCTAACAATTTTTTTTCAAAATGCGCACACTGAAGACAGTTGCCTTTTTCCATTTCGAGACAGAACTTTCCATAGAGTTGTGTAACGATTCAAACATGAGAAAGAAAAAAAACAAAACAGAAATCAAGGCCGCCTGTTACGTTCTCCGCTTTTAAAAAAAAAAAAAACAATACGTAGAAAAGTGAAAAGTATGAAGGAAGAAGCCTGCGCCGCTCTCAGCAGAAATGAAAACACACATTGCTGCCTCTCTGAAATAGATTAAAAGAAAGAGGGCTTTCGTGCGGAGCCTGAAGCCAGCGGTATTTTTAGCACAAGCTACACACTGTCCACACAGAAGCGGACTGCTGGACACTGGTCAATAAGCCTGTACACACATACCAAAATGGTAACCACGGGTCTGTGTCGCTATTCTAGGATCACCGCGAACTGTCAATGGTGGCGCGGATCAAAGGTTTGTCAAATGATATGTTGTGAGACAAAGGAAGCACTCTCTCTCTCTCTCTCCGCGAAGAAAATCCATAATAGTCAAACTTATGCTTTAATAGGCCCCTGCGTAAAACGCGACTTTAATTTGCATTTCTCGTCGCTTATTTGTCTAAAACCATGCTTCAAATATCGGTGCCAAAAAGACTCGGGAATGAATAAATCTTACGACCATTGCGCGCCATTCTGGCGCTGGTTTGACATGGAGGCAATGTGTGCGTCCAAACCTTTTGGTGTGGACGGTTCAAATGTTTTACGACTCTTTCAAGTTTTGGGGGAAAACGTCCTCGAAGGCAGTAGTGTGTCTTTTGAAGCTGAAGAACAAAGACAGCCGCGAAAGCCAAACTTGAGTCCAACCATCGCTCTCCAAGAGGGAAGCGCGTTTGTGTTGCGCAACATGTGCTCCTGCCATAGGCCCGTCTCCGCATGTGCTACCTGACACTGCGTAGGTGGGTGTGTGCGTGTCTGAATCTGAATGTGCATTTCCTAGCCAGGTACTACTTCAGTCTCAAGTTATCTACTTCTGGCTGAGACAGAGGCTTCATCCAAATAGCAGAAAAGTCATCGCAGCATGCTCAGCATAAACCCCACAGATTGCCTGTATGTCAAAGAAAGCTGTATCAGTTCATCTGGACACAAGGTTTATGATGGAATCCAGATCTTAACTAAGATCTGGATTCCCATTGCCTAATGATAGATGTACAAAAGCAACAACAACAAAAAAGTGTACAGTTTTCCCTACAGAGAAAAATAGATTACTAAAACAGATGATGTAACGTCCCCACTTCCTGTAAATCAGCTGTGCGTCACTTATAAAAGTATGCTTTTCTGGGTATGCATAATTGAGAAGGAAAGACAGCAAATAAATCTTGAGTTCACCGTTAACTGAAACCACATTTGTCAGTTTGGAGCTCAGCATTTGTCGACAGCGATAATAAAAAGAAACAAGGACATTGTGGCTATCGGAGAGTTTGCCATCCTTGTGTTGTGTACTTAACCTAAAACAGATGGCTAGGCGGGTGAGTTGCATTTGAAGAATTTTGAATTATTAGATTTAATCATACCATCGTGATTTTTTCCCTTACATTTCTTTGGAAGGCAGAGTTATCTTTTACAGATGTTTTTGAGCAGTATAATTGTCTTTTTCAGATTAGTCAGCAAATGTTCCATGCGAAGAATCAGTATGAGGAAAAGAAGTTTATAACACCATCAGTGAACAGTCAACGCCTTTGTTCAACACAGGAATCTATTCGTCAAAGAGCTAAATCAAGAGGGGGGCGCGTGTGTGCGTGCGTGTGTGCGTGCGGCATGCCGTTAAAATGGCAAACTAGGCAACATAGGGATTGTGCAATGCACTCGCAGCACATTTGGCCAGCTGCTCAACCTGGCCCTCCATAATTCTGGTTTGCAGTCTCAAGTCCTCATTGAGGACCGGCAGCAGATGCTTCAGTATTTGCATTTGAGGCAGACTCTGGTCGGCGGGCCAGACGACGGCGGATGACTCTGAAGTTAACGAAACTTTGTTGATCAGAAATAAAACTTCAACCGGTGATGCAGATCACATGCAAAAACGGACACTGCACGTTTCTAACCCCGGTTAATCCATTATAGTCATCTGAGGGTTACTTGGAATCGGGGATATTCCGAATAATTGGTGAGGGGGGAAAAAAGTGCAGACGGAACTATATTTCTTGGCGGAGTGTTATCAGATCTACCGTGCAACGGTCTACTGGTGCACAGTGCGTTAATCGCTGGTCTCTATTCAGACGGACGGGTGCGCTAATATTGGGAGGTTAAACTCGGGATGCCTCCGTGTTATCGGCTGTTTCACTAGCCCTTATCATTCCGTTGATTTTAAACGCCTCGTCTGCCTTACCTGCTTGGACTGTTTCGAGTAACAATTTCGTCTCTGTATCGCAAACCCACGGATTTCTCAATACTGGCAGGACTTCAACTGAGCTCAAGATGTCAATTTTGCCTTTCACTCCCCCCATTGTCAAAAGACTTTTGGGTTGGAAGAAGGGAGAGCAGAACGGACAAGAGGAGAAGTGGTGCGAAAAGGCGGTGAAGAGCCTGGTGAAGAAGTTGAAGAAAACGGGACAACTTGATGAATTGGAGAAAGCCATAACCACGCAAAACATCAACACGAAATGCATCACCATACCAAGGTAACTATGGCTGGAGTATAACGTGCATTGCAGTGCTGTGTTACTGTCCGCGGCGGCGCCAGACTGACGAGGGAACAGTTAAGCCTGCGTTCGAGTTGAACTTGACGTTAGTCGGCGGACGAAGGCTCGGTTGCGTGTAGTTTCACGTTTGTCAGGGCACCCTAACTTTTACGCGAAACACTTTGCGCTGCAACGAGCGAGTTCCGGCTAACCGTTAGCTTGCTCACTTGGCAGATTTTTTTGACAGTCAAGTTGTCACTCCGTCCCTTTACTTGCCTCGCATTAGGTGATAACAAGCAGAATAGATCTGACCATTTTGGATGGCAGTTCATTTTACTGGCTTTGGCAAATGCTGTCATTAACACGCAAACGTCAGTCGGCAAGGCAGCAAACCGCTGCTTAAAAAAATCAGATTTTCTTGCTCCAATGCCATTTTAGCTCAGTAACCAGTAGACGTCTCGATTGTAGTTTCTTGACATTTTGTGACTGGTTGCGTACATGCGCCCTTTGAATGAAGCCTTGCACAGGAAAAGGGCTGCCGTCTGTCTGTGCATTGACTATCGCTGCATAGCAGCGCACATGTAATTCAAAAACACAAATGGAGTCCAAGTTATATAACTTGGCCTTAATCTGGGACGCTTCCTAGCATGGTGGGCTAGTGTTTGTATGCAGGCGAGACTGGGCTCCTTTATCGCCCTGCCATACTAACATGTGCACTGCAACTAGTCTTCGACACGCATTGTTTGCAAACCACTGATAAACGATGGCATTTAAGGGAAAATAATTGCTCATAGCTTTTACTTCCCTTCTTACTCTGCTCTCAAAGAGGCTGCATGGTCTTGACAAGAGAAGTGAAATCTCGTCAATCTACTGTTTTGTTTTTTGTTTTGTAAACAGATTATGCCTGTATCTGCAAAAACATGTGTTATGGACAGATATATTCAAAGTATTATATTCAAGGTGATATAAATTGGGAGTCGTTGCAGTTGATAGCTTTCATGTATGATGCGTCAATTTCCATGTAATAATCCAACAACATTGTTGTCATGGACAGTTTATTAACTATGATTAGTTTGTGACCAGCAAAATATAAATCACAATCCCTGAGCCTTTATTTGTGTCTTCAAAAGCGGGTTTCCATGTCCTGGCATTATGCTTCAACGGCATACTGCATTCCAGATGTAATCAGACCCAACACAGGGCACTCCCACATTCACAAATGCCGCAAGTGCTGTGCATATCTCCCTGTGCACAGGCCCGGGCCGGTATCCACGGTTTAAGCCTACCCGGAAAGTTAAGTGTTTGCCTCTCCCCGGTTTCATATTTCTACTGTTAATGCAGAAGGGAAGAAGTGGAGTGTATTAAGATGACGCCATATCAGAGTTGGCTGACAGTGTGGGCTAACATGGAATCCCTGGAGAGCTGCCCTTGTGGCACCTGCAGTCCCGTTCCTATTAATTTCCCTCCATGCTGTCTGGCTGACAGCAGCTGCCTACTTGTCTAAGCCTGCCCCTGAGGAAGTCAGGCCCCTTATCTCTTTGACACAAGAACTCCCAGCGATGCACATTACCAGCCCCTCTGATCAGCAGTAGCTCTTGACCCGACTCCATAGTGTTGAGAACTATGAGAATTCGGTTAGTCAATTCGGTTAGGTATCTGGTAGTGGAATAACAGGATTAAGTATCTGATTTGTTGATGAAATCTATGATTATTGATTTTGGCAATGACAAAAATGGTGCTTGATTGTACTGGAAGCAACCGCAATTAATGACTCAGAAATCAGTCTTGGAGGTCCTAGCATGAAATTTTCATAATCATTTAATTATGCAATTAATTCAGAATTCATTCATGTATTTGTTCATGATTTATTATCTTAAAAATATGTGTGACTATATTGCTCTCATATAGCCTCTGAAGTAATCCCTGTAAGAGTTAATGCTTGGGCTAGGATTTCACAAATACCCTTTTTTTTTTAGATTCAGGTATTCGGTGCATTTCCCAAGCAAGTATCTGAATATTCATTCTGAATTAATTAATAAACAAATCAAGGCCCAAAACATGTGACCGATTATGAGTGCAGTCACAAAGGTCATCTGTTCCCTTTTAATATATTAATGCTGAATGAAAAACACAGTGACAACAACATGATACATTTTTGAAGCTGTTATTAAATGACGAACACCAGAACAGTTTTGGGACAGAATAGCCTGAAATGAGGATGGGGCTGTTTGGCAGCCATAAAAGCCAAACTCTGCCAAACCTCCCAAGTGACTCTTATGTAAGCTACTTGACTTAAGAGTCAAGTACTTTTAAGAAATCATAACAGAAATCAAAATGTCATTAGATTGCAACGTCACCTGTTAGATGTTGAAATTATATGTGCACTCCAAAACAAAACTGGATTCTCTTCCAAAGATAGCCTATTTATCATTTCCTATAAGGGAAATTTCACCGATAGGTCTGTGCATGTGCAATCAGTGCTGATGAGTATTGTAGTGGATTGAAGCAGTAAAGTCCTCACTATGTGCTATATTGATGGAGAAATCTGTTGTCCTAGTCACAGAGCCTTTCCCACAGTGCCTACACATACCAGGCAGGATGCATTGCATGCAAGCTTTTGCATCACCGTCCATACAATCCTCTGCACTAGTGTCATGGGAAGTCACCAGCAAAAGCATTGCTTAGTTGACAGAACGAGGGTGTGTTTTTTGAACGGCGGGTTTAGAGTAGGTTAGAGTATTAGAAATCCCACTGGGCTGTAGTTTTCTCGGCTGCCAAAGGACACATCACGATAAGTCACTTCGCGGCCACCAAAAAACCCGTTCTAAAGATACAGAAAAGATCGGGAACAACTGCAGGTGTTTTTCATGCAGTATCCCTGTTGCAGATAGACAGAGATTAGGTTTAAAATTGGTGAGTTTTCCCTTTTAAGTCATTCAAGTGAGCCTTTTACAGACAACATCCAAGTGAGCTGTGTCCTTCTGGTTGAAAGAGAGAACTGGAGGGTACTGAAATCAAGATAACGAGACGATTGCAGCCTACACAGCAGCAGAGATACTTAACGCACATACACATGAAGGGGAGTTGAATCCTGACAGGAAATGCTGGCATGACACCTGTGTACATGTCATTCACTTTCCCGATTCACTAGTCTACAAGGATGATGAGGATGATAGGCAAAACTATCAGATAGTCACTCATGATGCTCTTTATAAAAAGCTGACATGGCTGTGCAGAAAAAAAACACAAACAAGACAAAGCAAAAGAAAAAATAAACTGATAGTAATAAACAAAATAAACTAATAAATCTTAATACTGGAATTATGTCCAAATACCATTACAAACCTTCAGAATGAGTATCTGAATATTTAGAAATTCAAGGCCAAACCTAGTTATTACACAATGTCCAATCAGAATCAGAGATTGAACTACTCATAAGTCTGGCTAAATAAATGAAAGACAGATATTTCAGTCAGGACGCAGAGGGGGGGAAGTGAGATGGCTGGAAAAGTCCACTGTGGATGTAGAAAGGCCTTGACTTGTTAAATAACATTGCAAATGGATTAACCAGCTGCACCCTTCGCTAGGAGCCATGGAATCAGAGAGAATTATATATCATTGACGATTTGGAGATTTTGAGTCTTAGTTGTGTGTGTGTATGTGTGTGTGTGTGTGTTCGCAGTCTTACTTGTTGAAAGGACAGGTTTATATGTCTAGTGTCCTGTTGCCCTGTGAGATGATGTTGTAATGTGATGTCTAGCAGTGGTCTCATATCTTAAAATCCCTACAGGGAAGCTGGTGAGTAAAATGATATAACCGATATGCAGGATGGCAAAACTACAAAATAACACTCTGGTTGTTAAAAAAGTGGAACTATCCTTTAACTCTGATTAGGTAATTTTTGTTATTTGGAAACACGTGGTTTTCTTAAACGTCAGGTTTGGCAATTGACTATGTTAGGGGCAGCAAGGCTGTATGACCTTACTTGCTTCTTAGATCACTGTGGTTTTTACAATGAGTAATTTCTACTTTTTGAATGAGTAGCAAAGTTAAGTGCCAACCCTCCTGGTCAATTTAAAGTTTTAGTCACCCTGCAACGAGCAGTTGTGGCTTTGTGGTATGGCCCTGCCCTCTCTCTTTGCTTCCCCATGTCCCTTTCTTCTTTACTTCTCTGTGTTTGGCTAGGACTGATAGTATGCTCAGTATGAACAGCTCTCTGAGCTTTGCACTTGAGTCAAGGACGAACATTGGTGTGTCAAGTGCGTCAAGTCATGACAGTGAGCCTCTTTCCGGTATTGAAGCAGTGGATCTGAATTGCTGTTGCACTAGTTGCGAGTGGAAGGATGACTAATATAACTTCCTTCCTGCTGTCATGTGCTGGCGTCTAAAAGGCTCTTTGTGCATTTCAGCAAGGTTCATTTTAGTTATGCCTCCCATACTTTTTTTTTGAGATACTTGTCAAATAGTTGTTTACTTTGTGAGATACTTTGTGGGCATAGATAAGCATTATATAGAGAAATTGCAGACCATTTAGATTTCAGCTACACCTGATGCTGGACACTAAATACTGCATAATGTAGATGAGCTAACACAGTGATTACAGCCCTTTAACTTAAAGGGATGCAGTGCTTATGCATACAGACATGCACACCTTTACATTAATACACAGTGATATATCTACAGTGAGATCACAGCGCACCTCTCCTTGCTCTTCTTTTTTCTTTTTTTGGATACCCCCCCCCTTTTTTCTCCCCAATTGTGTCCGGCCAATTACCCCACTCTTCCGAGCCGTGCCGATCTCTGCTCCACCCCTTCTGCCGATCTGGGGAGGGCTGCAGACTACCACGTCTCCTCCGATACATGTGGAGTTGCCAGCCGCTTCTTTTCACCTGACAGTGAGGCGTTTTACCAGGGCGACATAGCACGTGGGAGGATAACGCCATTCCCCCCCGAATAGGCACCCTGACTGACCAGAGGAGGTGCTAGTGCAGTGACCAAGGACACATATCCACATCCGGCTTCCCACCTGCAGACATAGCCAATTGTGTCTGTACGGACGCCCGACCAACCCGGAGGTAATGCGGGGATTCGATCCGGCGATCCCCATGTTGGTAGTCAACAGAATTGACCGTTACGCTATCCGGATGCCTCCCTCCTTGCTCTTCTTAATGGTCGGAAAAATATGTGAACATTGAGCATGACTCCATAGTTTGCAAATGCTAGACAGTTTTAATTGTAGGCCTAACTGTGTGGCTACTGTGTTCTACTTGATTATTACACAGTACTATTGATCGCTTTGTCAGTCTTTTGAATGCTGCTATGTACACCGTATCGTAACAGACAATAAACAGGGTCGGAGGTAATTTGGATTTTCAATAAGAATTGAATGGAAGCTGTTTTGTGCACTGAAAGTGTCCACTACAGGTGTACTACCTAAGAAGACTTGTTTAAAAATGTATGGGGCTGTACATTAACTATCTAATTTGATAGGATTCTTTTAGAAATGCTGAGTTGGGGGAACAGCATAGAATAATGAGACAAGTTTTTGTGTTGTGAGTGTGTGTGTGTGCATGTGTAACTGCACACGAGCATGTGGGCACGAGCGTGTGTGTGTGTGTGTGTGTGTATGTATGTGTGTATGTGTGTGTGTGTGTGTGTGTGTGCAGCCTCAGGTATTGGATTTCTCATATGTAGCTGCTCCTTCACTTCTCCAAACGCCATGAAGAGATCTTTGCTTTGGGTCTGTCGGGAAACAGTCTTGTCTTGTCCACACACATCCCTCAAGCAGTCAGGCTAGTATATAGTCTGATTCACACTGCTGCAAGTCAGAACAGGAAGAAGTGAGTGAAAAGAGACGTAAAGTGATGGAAATGGAATAAATGATGCAGAGGGAAAGGGAAAGGAAGTTGGACTTGCACATAGAAAGTGACAGAGACAAAGAAAGAGGGAGAGACAAAAACTATAGAGATGAAGAAAGTAAGAGAGCTTGGCACAGGGGGCAAAAGACTCAGCGAGAGAGGAGAAAGTGAACATGTGACTGGGGTAGACTGGGGGGCTGATGAGGAACCGGGGATTCCCAATGTTATGTCTAATGCGAGGGGTGACGGCCTGTCATAAAGATGAGAGACCAATTTAGCGAAGGAAGATAAGTGATAGACAATGGGACACTGACTGAAAAGAGCAATGAAGAGGAAAGATGAAGAAATCGGAGCCTTGAAAGAAAGGTGGGAGGGATGAGATGTGGGGAGGAGGAGGTGAGACAGGTCAGCAGTGGTTCATATAAACGGAGAGAATACTTGGCATGGAATGCTGTGGTGTTTTCTCTGGCTTGGCACCAGAAGACTGCGGTTAGTGTGGCTTGTAAACAGGACAACCCTCTGACTGATAAGAGAGATGGAACTGGTTTGTTTTCCAGACACTCTTGGCTTGTGGCAAGACGGTAGTAGAACATCAATGGAAGTGTGTTTGTCTGATCGTGTCTAGATGGCAGATGTAATTAAATATCCAAATAGCACAGGCACAAATACACACACACACACGCACACACACACACACACACGCAGATGTGCCTGTGTATCAATAAAATGTGATGTACACTTACACTGATCTCTTCCTTCTGCTGCTTGATTAGTCTTTATTTACATGTGTAGGCAAACACACAATGATCTGAACACATCCTGTGTTACTTAGTATGATGTAGCAGCAGCAACATGTATATATATATATATATATATATATATATATATATATATATATATATCAATACAGATGCAGGAAAAAAACGTAATACATAGCAGTACAAGCCTGTTTGGCGCATCATCAGCTGCTATATGTAGCGTTTGTTTTTTGTTTCTTTTCGGAAACTGTCGATGGTGTTGATAAAAGTGCTCAACAAATGAGCGGAATATCAGTATAGATGTAGGGGAAAAAACAGCAGTACAAGCTTGTTAGCAGCTGATGAGTGCACAATGCACGAAACAAGCTTGCACTGCTATGTATTAAGTTTTTCCTACATTTATGTATAAATGTGTGTATATGTATATCTATATGTGTATATGTATATGTGTGTGTGTATGTATATATACACTACCGTTCAAAAGTTTGGGATCACCCAAACAATTTCGTGTTTTCCATGAAAAGTCACACTTATTCACCACCATATGTTGTGAAATGAATAGAAAATAGAGTCAAGACATTGACAAGGTTAGAAATAATGATTTGTATTTGAAATAAGATTTTTTTTACATCAAACTTTGCTTTCGTCAAAGAATCCTCCATTTGCAGCAATTACAGCATTGCAGACCTTTGGCATTCTAGCTGTTAATTTGTTGAGGTAATCTGGAGAAATTGCACCCCACGCTTCCAGAAGCAGCTCCCACAAGTTGGATTGGTTGGATGGGCACTTCTTTGAGCAGATTGAGTTTCTGGAGCATCACATTTGTGGGGTCAATTAAACGCTCAAAATGGCCAGAAAAAGAGAACTTTCATCTGAAACTCGACAGTCTATTCTTGTTCTTAGAAATGAAGGCTATTCCATGCGAGAAATTGCTAAGAAATTGAAGATTTCCTACACCGGTGTGTACTACTCCCTTCAGAGGACAGCACAAACAGGCTCTAACAGGTACTATTTAATGAAGATGCCAGTTGGGGACCTGTGAGGCGTCTGTTTCTCAAACTAGAGACTCTAATGTACTTATCTTCTTGCTCAGTTGTGCAACGCGGCCTCCCACTTCTTTTTCTACTCTGGTTAGAGCCTGTTTGTGCTGTCCTCTGAAGGGAGTAGTACACACCGGTGTAGGAAATCTTCAATTTCTTAGCAATTTCTCGCATGGAATAGCCTTCATTTCTAAGAACAAGAATAGACTGTCGAGTTTCAGATGAAAGTTCTCTTTTTCTGGCCATTTTGAGAGTTTAATTGACCCCACAAATGTGATGCTCCAGAAACTCAATCTGCTCAAAGAAGTGCCCATCCAACCAATCCAACTTGTGGGAGCTGCTTCTGGAAGCGTGGGGTGCAATTTCTCCAGATTACCTCAACAAATTAACAGCTAGAATGCCAAAGGTCTGCAATGCTGTAATTGCTGCAAATGGAGGATTCTTTGACGAAAGCAAAGTTTGATGTAAAAAAAATCTTATTTCAAATACAAATCATTATTTCTAACCTTGTCAATGTCTTGACTCTATTTTCTATTCATTTCACAACATATGGTGGTGAATAAGTGTGACTTTTCATGGAAAACACAAAATTGTTTGGGTGATCCCAAACTTTTGAACGGTAGTGTATATATATATGCAGCATGTTAAATATGTCCTATATGCAGATTGAATTATGTGTGTGCGTGTGTGTGAGTGTTTGCAGTCATGTTTTCTTTGTGACATATTATGTGTCTTTGTGACATATTATGACTCATGCTGCCCAGTTATCCCTAAAAACAACCTGTAGTCTATCTCAGACACACACACACACACACGTATATGTTGACCTGGGCAGGTTCCACTTCAAGGTACACATCTGAGTCATCCTAGACAGCATTGTTCATCAGTAATGTGATGCTAGACAGGTCACTAGGAGTTTATGTGTGTTGTCTGTCTCTATGCCTGTGAATGGGGGCTGTAATGACAGTAGTCAATTGCCTTGTCTAATTTAGTGCCAGATTTCCTTTGTTGTTTGATTTGTGAGACATAGAGGAGATACCACAATGGTTGGAGTCATGGGGTGTATTGGCGTGAATGATGGTTCTGTTTTATTGCTGTTTGACCCAAACAACAACTAATTGTTAAAAGTTTTTTTGAACCAATATTTTGTTTCTAAGCTTGCCTTGCCTGCAGTGTGGGACCAACCTTGTTGAATGAAGTTTGAATGAATAAGATAAATGATGTGTGTTTGAGGCGCTGTCTCGTGTCAGGGATGGAGAAAATATATCTGATTTGATGTCATCATACATCTTTTGTACGTGTGTAAGTGTGTGTAAGTGCGTGTGTGTGTGGTTAGTCAGCCCAAAGGAATGCTCCCACTGCCTGCTGGGGCCTTGGGGAGGGCGTGGGCTGCTGTTTGGTTTGCGGTTTGCTCCACGGGTGAAGGGGGGTTAGACTGCCAGAGAGACAGCTCTGCCTTGACTTGGCCCCGGCTGCCTCACTATCTGTGGGGGAGCAAACACACACGCACACACACGCACACGCACACACACGCACACGCACACACACACACACACACACACACACACACACACACACACACACACACACACACACACACACACACACACACACACACACACACACAGGGGCATAGACTTGTACACCAGACAACAAGCCTTCCTTTGTGCTCCACCGGCCACCACCGCTATGGCTACCAGTCTTAGACTACAGCTGGATATGTGTGGGAAAACAACTTGACTTGGAAGGATGAGGGTTTAAGCAAAGGACAAGAGATTAGTATTAAGCTGTTAGTGTAAGTGAGACGCTTGTTTGAATTCAGGAAACAACCGATTGAAGTCCAAAAGGACTGGGAAGGTTTTCTAACAAGAGTGTAGGGTAGAAAATATGGTCAGACAATGGTAATGACCCAGTCAGTGGCTCAAGACAGCTGCAACATTCATACGACCAGTTAACTAGTGCATGGGTAATTTGAAAATAACTAAATAAACCAAGTCCTACTATCGGAGCCGTCTCTGCCCTGCACCACATGCGATCGAAACTATAAATTGCAGGCTTATGAAATACATTTAATTGGGTAGTTTAGCAGAGAAAAGCAAACTGATAAGCTTCAATAGGCAGACAAATTTGAAATCTACTTTGTCCTCGAGACGAAAGCACTACTTCAGGCAAAATAAAAGAAGGCAATGTCTTGAACTGAGATAGAGTCCATTGTATTTCTATACAACAATTATAGAAGTAAAAGGGGGATGGATGTCACTGATATTACAATCTGAACATTCACTCCTGTTCTCTTTAGAAGAGGACGTGATCATGCTCCACAACAAACGAACTGGTAAAGATGTGACAAAGGGACTCTACAGGGAAGATATTTGGGGGATGAACAATAACAGCCATTTATACATGTTAGTCTCCATTTTCATTTAGGAACATGTTCATTTTTGAGTGTGATTTTAACATTTGTTGTTTGAACGTTTGACTCGTATAGCCCAATTATTTTGGCCTCTGTGCCAGCCCACTGAAAATCAATTCAGAAAGTAATCAATTTGCTGCTCTGACCCTTTTTGTATTGGCATCCTGTTTATGTGAATTGTGCTTCATGTCCTGAGATTATCATAGAAACGTAGTGGACTTTTTATAGGGATTTTTTTTTTAACAGAAGTGAATTTCTATAAGCTTCATTATGGATGAAAACATGTTTGGTGACTGTGAAGTTGAAATTTTATGTTGGCATTAGTAGATTGCCAATCTCAACCCCGGGATGCTGGTGATATAATATAATATAATATAATATAATATAATATAATATAATATAATGTTGCATGTAGGATGGGCAGTATGGAGTGTGACAGTAGATACATGGAGCGCGCTATACATTTTCCACTGTGGTAACCTTCACCTTTATTTATTTATTTTTACATGGTGATGCTGGTCGTGTGGCTTGGGTCCTGGGCTGTTCCAGTGGCATCTGGACACTGCTTGGCATCCTGCACATCATATTCTTCATAGATTTTATAATTCCATTATAATTCTGTTATCCTCTTTCGATGTTGTATTGTGTAAATTCTGTAAACACAACATCCATTGCACGTTGTCCGTCTTGGGAGAGAGATCCCTCCTCTGTTGCTGTCCCTGAGGTTTCTTCCTAGTTTTTCTCCCTGTTAAAGGTTTTTTTTTTTTTTTTTAGGGAGTTGTTCGTCATCCGATGCAAGAGTCAAAGACAGGAAGTTGTGATGCTGTAAAGCCCCTTGAGGCAAATTTGTAACTTGTGATATTGGGCTATACAAATAAAATTGACTTGACTTATGCCGGGTGCTATGTCACAAGTTTGCGTGCAAGACTGCTTTTTGGCAATACTGGCCTTATGTGATTTGGGCAACACTGCTTTATGTGTCACAGAAAGTTGAATCAGTTCATCTGGATACAACGTTTATTGAGAGGATATACACAGAAGAACTAACGGGTCAGGCCAGGACTCCACAGTCTACACCTATCTACAGGCCAGTGGCCAGTCTTTCAAGGATGAGGATGTGCACATCCTTGATAGGGGGGAACGATGGTTTGAACAGGGAGTCAAAGAGGCCATCTATGTGAAGAGGGAACGACCATCCGTGAACCTGGGGGGGGGGGGTTGCTAAGAGTTCATTTGTCACCATCTTACAATGCTGTGATTGCAGCTATTCCCCAGTCCTCTGTGAATAGTACACTTGGCCATTGTAACTCTGGTTAATAGTCACAGTAACTTGCATATGAACCGATCGTTGTTTTTATTCGTTATGCCACTGTATTGTGTATAAGGGTGGGAATACCTGCAGTCAGTTGAGACCAAAGAGGTCAGGAACGTAAGAGCTGAGTGATGAAACGTTTCTCTCAATAAATGTTGTATCCAGATTAACTGATTCAACTTTCTGTAATTTTGTTACTTGCACTATTGCTATTGAGCATGCCTAAAGACACTGCTTTATGTGATTTCCATGTGTGAGCAACATAGAGGAGGAGGGTGAAGTTGTACATGCAGAGAAGGACTCCTCCCAAACAACACAAGGTGAGGGAGAAGAACTCGTCACTAAACGGGGGGCCACTTCCGTCATGTGGACATGGATTTGGTTAAGTAAATCTGACACAGAACAGAAAAATAAACTCAGCTAACTGTGTCGCACCACGGTCATCGCTGGTAGTGAAAATACGAGCAGCCTGTTCTGCCATCTAAAAGATGAAGTGGATAAGGCAATATTGTGAAAACCAAAGGATTTGGTCCACCAGTCCACAAAGATCGAGCGCTAAAAACAAAATGAAAGATTCATTCATTATCCATGGAAAGGGATGATCCACTGTGGTGACCCCTAAAGGGAGCAGCCGAAAGTAGTAGTAGTAGTAGTAGATTCATTATCCAAGCCACTTGTCCCAACTGGGATCACGGGATGCTGGAGCCTATCCCAGCAGTCATTGGGTGGCAGGTGGGGAGACACCCTTTACAGGCCGCCAATCCTTCACAGGGTCCACACACACACACACACACACACCCATTCGCACCTAGGGACAATTTAGTATGGCCGATTCACCTGGCCTACATGTCTTTGGACTGTGGGAGGGAACCGGAGCACCCGGGGGAAACCTATGCAGACACAGGGAGAACATGCAAACTCCTCACAGAGGACGACCCGGGACGACCCCCAAGGCTGGACTACCCCGGGGCTCAAACCCAGGACCTTCTTGCTGTGAGGCGAACCACTGCGCCACCGTGCTGCCCTGGAGGTCCCACCAAGACTTGAACTCGGATCACTGGATTCAGAGCCCAGGGTGCTGACCATTGGTCAGAATGAAGATGCACCTCAGATATAGGTGTTACCATACTTTTTTTTTTGTATATAAACCTTTTTTTTTATTTCCAGAGCAATTACTATATTGTGATTACATATATGTGATAAAAGGTTTTGGCCATAACGCACACCCCTCGTTTCATGTGAACTGTTTTTCTTTAAGTCAGTTTTTCTTAAAGAGATGCAGGAGATTTGGTTATCACCAGAAAATAGTGGTAAAGATTCTCTGGACCTTCTGAATCTTGCTGCCTGTCTGGTCTCTTTGCTTTAGCCCCCCTTCCCTTGCACCATCGCTGGTTTAAGCACACAGTCCAGTCCTATGATATCACCTTGTGGGCCACAGTCAAGCTGGCTTTTCTCTCACAGTCTGTTCTGGGTATTCTCCGTCCAACCCCCGCTTCCATCCCTCTTTGTATGAAAAAGGGAAGTCTGATGGCTTTTCCAGAGAGAGGGGGAGGTGTGTGTGTGTGTGTGTGTGTGTGTGTGTGTGTGTGTGTGTGTGTGTGTGTGTGTGTGTGTGTGTGTGTGTGTGTGTGTGTGTGTGTGTGTGTGTGTGTGTAAAGTATTTCGATGTGTAGGTCGCACCACTGCTGGAACTCATTGACAAGCTAAGAAGCAAGATTTAAAACTGTTATACACCAGTCACACCAACATTTTTTGAGGAAATTCATAACCACCATTTTTTTTCTTAAAGAAGACCTGCATACAAAATATATTTGATATTCATTTATGGTAGATGACGTCACATTCGGAGGGAGAAGTTCTTACATTGTTTAATAGATAGTTGTAAAGCCTGCAAATAGAAAAAGTAGATAAACAATTATTAATATCAAAGCTGCTAGCAAATGCTAATCACATGCATTTGTCGACCAAGGCCTTGGCTACATGACAGAAAACTGTATTAACATCTGCACACATAGTGCCCTTGTACCCCAGACATTATCTAGTCCATCATAATGGGTTTTTAGTTGGCATGATTTGCACCTTCCAGTGGGAAAAACTGCACTACCCACTATTTTTCTCTAAAAAAGGCCTTTACAGCTCCGATTAAGTTCCGATCATTTGTTACATCTCAGCTGATTTGCAAGGTACAAATGCTTATTATGCTGTATGCAAATTTCAGTCAGTTTATTCTCACATTTAATCTAAACCGCTACATCTCCATCAATTCTAACCCAACGGTGTGGTGATTCTAGACTTTGTGAAGCTATCAGACCTCAAAATGTTGATGTTGGATGTACCCCCTCTGCTTCTAATATTTCAACTGAATAGACATAGATTAACAATAATATATTAAATGGTGTTTATATTGTGTCAGGGTTATGGGGCGATGAGAGCCCTTTGCTGGTTACAGTAAGCGTTCTGATTGTTGATGTGATGGCATCGGAAGATGGCATTCCTCATCTAAACAGTGCGAGACGGCAGCCTGTGTTTGTAATTGTTTGATAGCCTGGTCACAGATGTTTATGAGGCACGAAAGGCCATTCCAGCCGCTGCCTACATCTCACTCAGTGTTATGTGGGAGGGCAGTTGGGACAGGGGGGGACAGACGGAGAAAGGTGGGGGTTGTCTTTTAGTGGGCCCAGTCACAGACACTCTGAGCCGCCCTGAGCTATTCAGGCAGTCTGTCATCCCTTTTGTCCTGCAACACCATCCTCTGTCTTTATCTGTTCCCCACTTTGTCCATCACCTTTATCTCTCTGTGTTCATAAGATAGATTCTTCTACACAGTTTCATATAGAGAATTCAAAATTTGTTGACTTGTCCACATCAGTTCGTAGAGTTTGGCCCAGCCATATATTTTCCTGGATTAATTTGTGATGCTGCATGGCTCTTAACAGGCCACTGTTCTAAGGTATTTCATTTACTAAACTAATGCCTCTTAGTACAAAGTAATGAATGACATTTTTAGGAAGCTCAAACTTATTAGACATGAACTGAGTTCATCAGTGCGCATGAAATGTCCATGTCAACAAAAAAAAAACTCTCCATCCACAAAGAAAAACGTGTGTGTCTGTATGTCTGTGTGCGTGTTTAACACTGCTCGGATCATAGCCAGCTCGGACACACAGTGTGTATGTTTGTGTCTGACTGCAACTGGGCATGCCTCAGTATGTTTGTTTTGCCCCCTCAGATTAGGGAAGCTCAGTCTGGGCTCGTCTGAGTCTGTTTTATGAGTCAGCCAACACACACACCACCACACACACACACACACACACACACACACACACACACACACACACACACACACACACACACACACACACACACACACACACACACACACACACACAGATTTTGGTGTTCATCTCTCTTTCACACTCACTAGCTCACATACCCAACCATCATGCAAACAATTTTCACAACCTTTTTATATCACTGACTAGTCTCCAAGTCTACAAGCCTCTCTCCCTGAGAGAAACTATATGCCCCTCTTTATCACACACAAGTATGTGTTGGGTTTGCTTAGGGTCCTTGTCAAACTTCTGTTTTGGGGCATGGAACACAATGACATCCCCACAATTTCCCTTGTGGCACAAAATCAATACCAATTTGTCGCATTCATTTCATACATCAGTTCTGCTCCAACTGTCTTGTGACATAGGAACTTGGGGGCATTGGTTCTTGTCCAGAATCAGACTTAATATGGGCTAGAAATGACGAGCCTTAGGCAGCCAAGCAATCATCCAGATAAGAACTGACCCATGCTATTTTAGCTGAATCGCTGAAATTAGTAAAGTGCAAAATAGTGGGGATGTTTCGTTTCAGTTTTGACTTTTTCAAAAATAATTCCATGTGTCCATATGCTGCTGTTATTTTGTTGCAGAAAATCTTAAAGAAATTGTGTAATTCTGCTTGAATCCTAACCTCTGTCTTTCAGCGATGTGAATAATAACAAATCAATGAAGACATACAAATTAAAATACCAAAGTAGCGGATACCTAGCATGTTTGCTGACATGTGCCATTGTTGAACGCCTTCTGTAGACAATGTGATTGATCGCTGTATAGTTGTTTGACTGCAAGTGCAAGCCAAGTACTTTGGGGATCTTCGAACAACAACAAAAACAAGTTAGCCAGCCTGTCTCCTGTGTTTTTGAATTCTGACAAAATCTGGGGAGTGACTGGCCATGAGTGGTTTGCTTCATTTCAGTTAGTACCATTCAGCATCCTCTGCTGATATTAATTACTCCTATTATGCTGCATGTTAGCGCCTCCAAATGTGAATTTATTACATTATCACAGCTACCCTTCCAATATGTTAAGGGTTAGAGGGCCTTTGCTGCAGTGTCTGGTAACGTTTTACCGCCACAGGACAAAAAAATCACAAAAAAAACAAAAACAAAAACAAAAAAAACAGTGAGATCAATCAGCTGATCCACTTCCTCAATACATAAGGATGTTATTACTGAGATTTGACCCCCCCCCCACATGTATTGCAAAATCCAGTCAGTTAATTTTACAAGTTAATGGCACAATTTTCAAGAAAATTAGTTTACTCAGATATTTTCCAAGGGGAAAAAGCAGACCAGACGAGGTAACAGGGCAGACATTTAGTTAGTTAAATTAGCTAGACTGCGAGCCTATATGCGTAATATCTAGATAGATAACATTATGTAGCCTAAACTAACATGAATGCTACTATGTGGGTGTGCTAATATAGCTTGTTAAATAAAGCGTAGTTATTATTGTCACTGAAAAAATAATTGGACAATTTACAGTAATACAGTCGCTGGACTGATGACGGCTATGTGCTGGGGAAGCGCAACGGATTATGGGACTGTTATGTTCATGTTCAGGTCATTGTTTTATTAATATTGTGTTCATGTTTTGATTATTGTTGTGTTGTTGTTTGGATGTTTGACTCAGACTGGGTAGATGACCATTTTAGGGACTGACTGACTGACTGACTGACTGACTGTAGGACCATGACTGGTACTTCTATGTTCAATAGTGACCTCGTTACGGGAAGCCGTTGTTGGACCTCTTCGTTCCACTCAAGTATAGGTAGGCGGAGTCAAACATGGTCCTGGAGCGTGGGGGTGTCGACACTTAGCATGCCCATTTGTGTTGTGCGTGTGCAATTTTAGAGACAAACTAAAACAAAGTTACCAAAGGTAATCTTGACTAATCTAATAAATCGCATGTAATCACATGTAACATGGATCGATTTATATAGGTGAATTGTAATTGTACATAGGCCAATTGTATCCCATATAACACATTCAGCAGGTAATCAGTCATTTGTAAAGGATTACATTTTAAAGTCATCCTTCCCTGGCTTTAGATAATCCAGTCTTGATTAGTTTTGGGTCACTGAGCAAAACACTTAGCTGTTCCATGAGTTTAAGAGCTTTATATCTTTTAGTCACTGTTGCTCTTGGAGAGTGAATATGAGAAATGTTTTGTACACAGTCTTTCAGATTTTAACCAAATGCATAAACTTGGGTGAAAATATACAAAAGTTGACCTTCAAGGCTATTCATTAAGGTCTATTCATTAAGTATCACTCCAAAATATTTTCTGTTAGTTTGGCATCAGCTAGTGCAGCATCATGTCTGTGATGGTCCATTTAACTGAGGTCTCTCAGACTGTCTGTCTCCAGTCTTGTGTCTGCTTCCAGAGCCTCTCCGTCTCTGCTGTGGAACCAACGTGTTTGACCTTCTCGTCTATTCCCCCAGCTCTTACATATGCACGCACACAGCTTTGTCAGCCTAAATTTTCGAGGACCCCTCATTGACTACATTCATTCCCTAGTCCCCTACCCTCACCTAACCATCAGCATTGCATTCTTAATTTAACATTTACCCTCACTTTAATCTAATTCTAATCCTAACCTTAACTCTAAACTCAAATCCTAACCCTGAAATAGACCCTCAATTTTGTAGGGAACAGCAAATTGTTCCCACTTATCACAAAGGTCCTTACTTTCCTATATTTATGGGGACTCATGGTCCCCACAAATACAGAAATACCAAATGCACACACACACACATCCAATCGGGTGTTTGGGGTCAGAGTTCTTCCCCCTGCCACATAGCTGAAGTGCCTACTGCTCCAAATAATCATAAAGCATGTTAGAAGAATCTGAGGCTGACTGTTTGGGCAGCGAGTGCCACTGGCTCTTCCTAACAACATTAAGGTTAAGCTGGATGACATCCAAACCTAGTTTAGCCACTGCAAGCTGGATCTTGGCATGACAGGAATGGTTGTAGCTGCCAGAGGATGTTTCCCGGCAAGGTTTCACTCCTCAACACTCGCCGTCATAAATCTCTTGAATAAAACGAGACACTGATTGAGCAGGATACGATGCGTGTCTGGTCTTGTATCTGTGTTTGATGTTAATGTTTCTTCAAATGCTATCACCTTTTATTTTTTGACCCTCTGTTCTCATGCTTTTGGAAGGTGTGGTCCATGGATAGTTGAGATTTGAACAGTCATTGGCTGACCAACCACTGGTAGTGGTCATTGCTAGTGCAGTGTACCACCTTTTTTTCTTCTAATATTTATTTCTGATTTTTCCCTTTTTCTCCCAATTTAGTGGCAATCGATCCCTATTTTAATTCAAACACCCACCCTCGTACTGCATGCGTTCGCCAACTGCATCTCTCCAGCCGGCAGTCTCGAAGGAGACGCCTCCCCACTTTCATGACAAGGCGAATCCGGGCCGAACCACTGCTTTTTCCGACACACCCGGAGACGCATTCATGTGACGAACACAAGCCGACTCTGCCCCCCTCCCGAAGACAGCGTTGCCAATTATCGCAGCTTCATCGAGTCTGGCCATAGTCGGATCTGACGAGACCGGGGCGCGAACCCCGGTCCCCAGTGGGCAACTGCATCGACACAAAGCCGATGCTTAGACCGCTACACCACCACAGACTATTCCTGATCCACATTTTGATGGGAATGGAAACCTTAAGGGGACCTAATACTCTACCAGTAACATTAAATCGGCCCACTCTACATGTATATATAATGCATTTACCCCCCCCTTTCTCCCCAATTGAATTTTTTTGCCAATTATCCCACTCTTCCGAGCCGTTCCGGTCGCTGCTCCATCCCCTCTGACAATCCGGGGAGGGCTGCAGACTACCACATGCCTCCTCCGATACATGTGGAGTCATCAGCCACTTCTTTTCACCTGACAGTGAGGAGTTTCGCCAGGGGGACGTAGCGTGTGGGAGGATCACACTATTTCCCCCAGTTCCTCATCCCCCCTGAACAGGCACCCTGACTGACCAGAGGCAGCGCTAGTGCAGCAACCAGGACACATACCCACATCCGGCTTCCCACTTGTAAACACGGCCAATTGTGTCTGTAGGGACGCCTGACCAAGCCAGAGGTAACACGGGGAATCGAACCGGCGATCCCTGTGTTGGTAGACAACGGAATAGACCGCTATGCTACCCAGCGCCCCGTGCATATTTGGGTAAAAAGCAAAAGAAAAAAAATCTTTTCTGTGTATCTCGTGACACATAAAGTAAATATGTGTGATAGTCCATAGACAAAAAAGTCCATAGAGTAAAAAAAAACCCAATAAGATTACAAAGTTGGCCAGTCGTTTTTGCTTAAATTAAGAGCTGGTCAACAATGGGAGCTGTAATTTATTTCTGGTTTTGCGGTCTTTGGTTGGGCACTGGACAAATCATCAAGTGGTATCACTCCTGATAGTTTTCAAATGCCCCAGTAACAAAGCATTACTGTCAGTTTACTTCCAAATTCTGGACAATTATGGCATTAGCAACCATGGGCGTAACAATTCTTATATTTCCTCATTAACTTTTTAATGTGTCAACATCCAGAACAGTGGATCATTTTCCAGTCTAATACTATATCAAATAAAAAGATGCTTTTCATAAAATACTTCTCACTTAATAAGTATGTGGGTCACAAATACTTCGACGTGAAATTTAAAAAAAAATGTCTTTTTAAAAATATATATTAAAGAAATAAACATTCATTTAGGTGAGGTTTTAGTTTCTACTAGTCAAGCATAGGCCTAGTTTCCTCTTGAATTCTTTATGATGGCTTTTTGCCCACTGATGTAGAAAGTGCCAGGAAAAGATTATTCATTTACAGAGGGACTTTGCCCTAATGCGTGCATGGAGTGAACTAGCTTTTATTGGATAGGAAATGGAGGTGTGTAGCTTGGAAGAGCTTTTGTCTGGATTATGTGGGAGAAGTTGTTAATCTTACCTAAAGGTTGTTTCTTTTTTTTCTCTCTCTTTTTTTTTTGGCTGTTTTTGGAATTATGGTTTTGCTACCAGTATGAGTTAGTTTGGTGCAAACACACTGAGCACACAGACAAACAAATACACAGCTGGGCATGCACACGCACTTGCAAAAACTACATGATTTAATTTCGCCTCCTAAACTCCACACTTCTCCTTAGATTAAAAGCTCGTACTTTGAGCTGAGTGCTTCCTTGCACGTACATTTACAATTAAAAGAATCCCCCCTTTAGAATACCAAGCGAGTGAAAGCTTTAGCCATGAAAAGTTAAAATTGCTGGCATTCCCTGCATAATACACGATAGTTGACTGAGATGGGCTATTACCACTGAGTCCCCACTAGTTGGCCAGCAAACCTCTTTGTTTTCATCCAAGCAATGGTAGTTGTCCTTCCAAAGGGCTTAAGTATAAACCCTATTTGACAGTTGCTGTGTTGGTAAAGTATGCATGTATGCTTGTGACTGTGCGTGAGTCTGAAGTTACTGCCTCTTACACAATAACTGTATTTGTTTTTTAATCCTTCATTGTTTGTCAGGTTCGAGTCTTGTGGGGCACATGGTCATGTCAAGCTCCAGTTGTGCTAGCCTTTGTTTACCTATTGGCCTTTATGAGTAAATTAATAAGCACATAATCTATTAGTTTCAAACTTCCACCTTGCCACATGTTCTGAGACTGCAAGGCTGCAGTACAATATGCAGTGTCTTTCTCATTTTTTAAACTTCCTGTTTCAAACATGGTAATCTCATCACCGCTGTTATTATTAGACATCACCACATATCCATTCCACACAGCCGGGGCCCCCACAGTAAGAGGTAGTTGTATTAAAGCCCTGGGATCTTGCAACAACAACATCCCCGTTAGACCCGTCTGAAGAGTTATGTTTTTTTTCCCTGTTGGTTTTGCCTGGCTGACTGTGAATTTATTTTCAGATTTTCAGCATGTCAGTTGAAAAGTTACTGAAGAAACAGCACTTACACTCCCATCCTTCTGTATTTCCTACACCTCTTTCTCCAACTCTTGGCTTCTTTTCCCCCCTCTGTGTGTGCCTGTAGGTCTCTGGATGGCCGTCTGCAGGTGTCCCACAGAAAAGGACTGCCCCATGTCATCTACTGTCGCCTGTGGCGCTGGCCCGACCTGCAGTCCCATCATGAGCTGCGGGCGGTGGAGCTGTGCGAGTATGCCTTTCACACCAAGAAGGACGAAGTGTGCGTCAACCCCTACCACTACCAGAGGGTAGAAACACCTGGTATGAAAGCCTCATTGGGTTTCTTTTTTTCCCGTTTCTTTCTTGAGTAATCTCAAGATTGATTCAGGAATAAATGGTAAAAGTTCGCTCTAGCAAATCATGTTTAAGCCATTGAGTTGGTTTGCAATAAGTTCAGATTGATTTAGCCTCTTTAATGTTCTTTCATATCCCTGATGTTTTGTATATGTCTCCATCATGCAGTCCTCCCACCAGTGTTGGTGCCCAGACACACTGAGATCCCCAGTGAGTTCCCACCCCTGGATGACTATAGCCATTCAATACCAGAAAACACCAACTTCCCTGCTGGCATTGAGCCACAGAGCAACTACATACCAGGTACCAGTAATATCCACTAACAGGATTCAACCCAACCATGTGGAGGCAGGCGGACTGACAAGTCATCTAGCTTCTTGAATATTTTTGTGACAAACAAAGCCAATGAAGTCCTCAAACATTCAGTCTTTCAAGATTTATAGATAAGCCCTTGGGGGTTCAATCGCTCTGAGTTGGGCAAACAGATGATTGAAAGTATTTGTTACCTTGAGTTTGCCTCTCCTCTCCTCTTTCTTTATCTCTCCTCTCCAGTTCTACCCTCTCTTTTACTCCTGTTTTGCTTCCTTGCCAGACAGTAGGTGGGTGAAGGGTTACCTGAGGAAACTAATTTAAAAAAAATGCTCGTCGTGTTGATGTTAGAGAGATGCTTTGGAGACAGTGTCTTCAGGCTCGTAGCAACGTCTGGGCTGCTCTACCTGACTGATTTCTCCAGGGGGAGAGAGATCAAGCACTGTCTCGACAGCTGCTTCATCCAAAATCGGCTCATTTGCAAAAATAATAGGTTTTTTTTTTACTCTGAACTAAAAAGAGGAAATGAGGCAATCCAGATTTCAGCCTGTTTGTTTGGCTTAGTACACACCTTACTAAATATGATTTCACCCACACACACACGATTTTGTGAATCCCAATTTTCAAGTGTTGTGATTGTATCTTTGTCTTAGAAACACCACCACCAGGCTACCTCAGTGAGGATGGGGAGACCAGCGACCACCAGATGAACCACAGCATGGACACAGGCTCCCCTAACCTGTCACCTAACCCTGTCTCACCAGCACACAGCAACTTGGGTAAGGACTTGTGTGTGTGTGTGTGTGTGTGTGTGTGTGTGTGTGTGTGTCTGTGTCTGTGTCTGTGTGTGCGTGTGCGTGTATGTGCATGTGTGTGTATGTGTGAGAGAGAGAGAGTTTGGTTGTTGTGTCATAGGGGACTATAATGGTGTATTTATATATGTGTGTGTATTAGGCATCATTGTTCCTTCCTGTCTGCTTGTCTGTACTTGTGAAACCATAACTACCAGACAAATAGTCCACGGCTACATCACCCCCAAGGGAGTCCTCTTTCTCAGCATACTCCAATTTTATATCAGAGGAAGCCAGGTGATGAAAAAAGCCTTTGTCTTCCCTGCACAGCGTGACCCATTGAGCAGGTCAACCCATAAGTCAGCCCACACTAACATCAATAATAATATCCTCCGCTTATTCTATCAGGACGGAAAAACAGCAGGGGGGCTCAGCTGCTTAGGTACTAGTGAAAAAATAAATACCCACCAGTTTCACGTTGCACTGCTCTCCGGTGCTAGACTGGACTTCAAAGCCAAGGACAAAATGTTGAGAAGTTGTTAGGGTGGCCATGTTTGAGGGGAAAAAAGCAAATTACCAGAACCAGTGTTGAATTTACCGAAAGCTATTCTGGATAAACCTGTAATTTGATCATTTGGGCTCTGGCGTTCCACCAGTGAGGGGTGAGTTTCCACAGTTTGCTTGGTAGGAGCTTCTGGGAAATGGCGTATGGATTTAACATTTTGTGACGCAAGCTTGGTCTATTATTTTGTTCTGGTTATTTTTTTCTCCTCTCTACATCCACCTCACCTCCTTTTATCCCCCATTTTCCTTCTTCATTGTCCCTGGCTCTGTTGACATCCCCCATGTTTGTTTTGCTGCTGTTCTCTTCCATCCATTATGTTTGCCTTCCCTGTGTGTTTCTTTATACCTCTAACTCATTTATATAACAACTGATGTGGTTCCACAGGTGTATCCTTTTTCTCATTGTCTTGGGTTGTACAATCAAGGAATACTTCATACAGGCTACTCACAGTCACATTCTAGCTATTATGCTCCACTGTCTATGCACTATAACTCTTTGTGCCGGCATTCCAGCAAAACTAATTAGCACTCCTGTTTCAAGGTCACCCAGTAAACCCAGTGTGTTTCTCACACCGTGTTGCTCTGTGTCAGACCTTCAGCCGGTGACGTACTGCGAGCCTGCCTTCTGGTGCTCCATCTCCTACTATGAGCTAAACCAGCGGGTAGGAGAGACTTTCCATGCCTCACAGCCCTCGCTGACCGTAGACGGCTTCACGGACCCATCCAACTCGGAGCGCTTCTGCTTGGGCCTGCTCTCCAACGTCAACCGCAATGCTGCTGTGGAGCTAACACGCAGACATATCGGTAGGCTCATCACTGTCTTTGTCAGGGATAGCCAGGGAAAATACTGTTTGGACACCTTACAAAGGGCAAAAATGTGACTCAATATGAGAAAATGGTCATGTGGGAGAATATAGAAGGAATGTTTGTTTTGTTTTGGACAGGTTCCTTAGCTTTGCATTCAGACCCCAAAGAATAATTATTTTAAATGGAATGATGTATTATTTTGGTGTTACTTTTTATTTTTGAATCAAAAAAGTTTGTTATAATAAAACCAAACTTTCTGATGTAAAATGCATCTCTTATAATGTTCAGTGAGCTTGGTTTTTGGCACTTCGTGTGCATATCAGTATAATTCAAAACCTTATATTCATTCGCACACTTCCTCACTTATATTTGCATAGTTTGCTAGCTAATTTACAGTTAATGAATGAGCATAAAGTGACTGGTGTATCATGGCTACTAGGACTATACATAACATCATTCTGGTGGAAACAATGCATTGCAAATGACTGAAGCACACTTGTACCACATACATGCAACACTGCACCACATTCATTACTGGTAGTCCTTATTTAGTGTGGTATGGTTTGTTTGTTTTTTGTTTTTTTTTTGTGGTTTTTTTTCTAACCAATGTGTTTTCTATTGCTTGCTCTCTTGAGGCCGGGGTGTACGGCTCTATTACATCGGAGGAGAAGTGTTTGCTGAATGTCTCAGTGACAGCGCCATCTTTGTCCAGAGTCCCAACTGTAACCAACGCTACGGCTGGCACCCAGCTACCGTCTGCAAGATCCCTCCAGGTAGGTGTGCGGGAGAGAGAGGTGGGGGGGGGCAGTGGGCTAGAGGCAGACAGAGTGACATGGAGAGAGGCAGAGATACAGGCAGAATGTTTGGCAAATGTAGGTTTCAATGTATGCAGTCCATTATTTGTTCACTCACCTTTTTACCTACATTTTACATAGGTAAGTCATATAATTCAGGGTTAAGTCATAACTCAGGGGTAGACTTCATCTATAATATTTGACACGGCTGTGTTTTGGTTTTTTAATGATTGTGTCTTGGCCGTTTGCCTCAGGTTGTAATCTGAAGATATTCAACAACCAGGAGTTTGCCGCCCTGCTGGCTCAGTCTGTCAACCAGGGCTTTGAGGCTGTTTACCAGCTCACCAGGATGTGCACTATCCGCATGAGCTTTGTGAAGGGATGGGGAGCAGAGTACAGGTAAGCTGCTGCTATCCTCATGCTTTGGAGAGAGGGAGTTGCTGCAAAGACAAACATGTCATATACCCAACTTGTCACAATAAGACAGTTTCTTATATGAAATTGAAATCAGCAGCTACACCATCGACTCTTTGTCCTGAGAGCAATTCTTCAACCATCTGTGTATATAAACACAGGCGAAAGATAACAAACAAACCATGAGTCACATCACATAATCCAGCCACCCACTTTCTCAAGCATCTGCATGCACTCAGGCGGTGTGTGACGTAGCCAAGCCCTCGTCAATAAAAACAGCCCTGGGTCAGCACAGCAGACTATTTTTAAACGAACACACATGTTCTGTGTCAAAAAGAGATCTCAGATTTTCCCTCTGCCAGCCCCTCCCACTTTTCCACAATGTCTGACTCAACTGATAGTAAGAAAGGAGGGGAGACAGTAAGAGCCCGAGGGCCTCTGAAGTGGGAAGCTTGTGTCCGGGGGAGAGTTTGCCCTGCATTAGAGCTTTTCACCAGGGAGAAACATTGCTCGCTCTTTCTCGCTCTCTCTCTCTTCCAGCTGCCCACTCTCTCTCTTTTCCTCTGCGTGAGGCAGGGGCACACTGTGATAATTAAAGAGAGGGAAAATGAGTGGTGGTAAAAGATGAGTAAAGACAAAAACAGTTTGTGAGAGGTAAAGACAGAGAACTTTAAAAATAAAGACAGCCTGTGAGATAAAGTCAGGCAGAGGTAGAGATTGAGGGATAAAGGCCAATTGAGAGATACAGACAGAGAGAGAGAGAGATTGAATTTTGTGATCCAGAGACTATTTTGTCCAGACCAAATGCTGGCATGTGGAGACACTTAGGAGCTGGCTTCACTTCACTGGACTGGCCAAATTCTGTTTCTCATCCTCCACCCGCACCTCGCTCTCTCTCTTTCTGTTGCTCTCTTTCTTCCTCTGTTTTCCAAACACTCATTAATTTTCTTACTCTCTTTTTCCTCCTACCTCCTGCAACATTTTCTCCTTATTTTAAGTTGATTCTGTACATGCACAGTGTCCCTAAGGTTCACACTAGGAATACGAAGTGGAGGCGTTCACAACTATAAGCATACGTTCACTGCTGTCTTCACATCAAAGTGCCCATTGAACCGCTGTCTCTCTCGCCCTCTCTGAAGCTGAGAGTTGGTGAGATGCCGGAGAGCTAATGCAAATATTCCAGCTGAGGCACATTTCACAGACAGAAATACTCTTAAAGAAGTAAAGCAAAACACTTTTTAGTCACTAACCCACTACTGTCTCTTTCTAAGTTTGGCTACCTCATTTTGTGTGCTGACTGTACAATGTCTCCAGAAAGTTCTCTCACCTTGGCACTGGTGACATATCTAACTTAATTGTACCTACCTTGAAATATCATGCTGCTTTCAGCACCTTTTGTATTGTCGCCTCTTCGCTTCCTGCCCTCACCTACTTTATTCTCCTCTTCTGTTCATCTCCTGTCGTCCTCTTTTCTCTGTGGGAGAAGCACAAAGGGTTTTCATGTTAAGACCATGGGGAATGGCGAAAGAGCAGAAGGATTTTGAGATCAAGAGCCAGGGTCTGTCAGGAGAAGATTTTGATTTTTTTCTTTTTAAGCTCCCCTCTTTCAAGTGCTTAAAGGGTCACGAACAAAGGGAAGGATTTATTATTATTTTTAAAATCTTATGTCTGAAGAGTTAAGAAAAAGTTTTTTTTTCCTTTTCATATATTTTGACTACTTTTCTCTCATTTATCTTATAGAGTTATGTTGTAAAAACTCGGAACTATTTACTGAGACTTTATTGAGTAACACACCAAAGAGATTTTCTTCATACTTTCATACCAAATTGTTTTATCATCACAGCATTTCTTGCATTTCTTGTATCTCAGCATAAGTGTTTTCAGATGTCGCCATTCCAGTTCCTGTAATTTTTCTAAAACCCAAGTGCTCTGAACACTGTGCACACTTTGAACAGTTCTACGTTATACATACAGAACACACAGGACTGCAGCAATGTACTTCAGAGCCTTATGGAAATGCTGTCCTGTCTCACGATGAGACTACAACCAGTCAGCTGTTGGTCTCTCACGCCGCCATCAGGACAGGACAGGGCTGGCTGGCATATTATTTGCCTTCCATTGCCTCAACTGGAACTCCGCCCCCCCCCCCCCCAAAAAATGAGAGAAAGTAGTGTTGGTGTGTTCTCAGAGTTTGCACAACAACTATTGTTAGAGACGACTTTGGTCTAACCTCTAGATCCGCGGTGGATATTTAGTGCTCTGTCCTCCTGTGTGTCTCTCCCAGGCGACAGACGGTGACCAGCACCCCCTGCTGGATCGAGCTGCACCTCAACGGCCCCCTGCAGTGGCTGGACAAGGTGCTCACACAGATGGGCTCCCCCAGCATCCGCTGCTCCAGTGTGTCCTAGGGGAGTCTTGCTGACCATATCTCTTGTGGATGGACGGAGTGAAAAACATTCAGACTGGATGTACACACGAATGGCTCCGCTAGTTTGGAGAGACGATGAGCCCCTTGACTCAGCCAACTGTTGGTAGCACTTTTTTATATACATGTTGTTTGTGGCAAAAGGGGACACGTGCATTAAAGCAGTACCATTTTAGTATGGCCTCCATGTTATATCCATATCTGATTTGATGGCATTTTTTTATGTTTGATATTGCTGGCATTTGTGTGGCAAACAGGCTGTAGCGCGGGAGTAGCATTTAACAAATATTTCAAGCGAGATTCTCCAGTTTCTCTTCACTCTTTGCTAGTTGAAAAAAAATCTTCTATATCTTTTTTTTAAATGTACAGATGCTAAAAATGAGTAGATCAATGACTTTTTAAAAGTATGAATCGTAATTTTTGAAAGCATTAAGGGTAATTTTGTATAGCATGTTAACAATCATCACACATTTCAGTGGACTTTGTGTCTGTGTTTGGGAATTTACTAGGTTATGAGGATATTAACAAATGTAACCCAAATGAAATGGATTGAATATGTATGAGTTAATGGAGATTTTTTTGCAACCAGTTGTGAGCGGTGTGTGAAGGAAAAATACTGTTATCCTAGTAAGTTGCTTTCCCTCCTGTCCCCCTCCGCCTTCAAAATACTTGTTCAGGTTTTCATATATACTCTTGATCTTTTCAGGAAGCCTTTTATTTCCCCCCAAAAGGCTTGTTTAGATGTAAAACAGGGAACACTGTGTAAAACTACAAACATATTTGCTGGGAGGCAAAGGAATGACTAGGGATCAGTTAATGGCTCAGGTTAAATATTGGCTCCCTCAGATAGCTGTAAATTTACACACGCGACATGTGAATTGTCTCTTATTTTAATTATCCACCAGTAGTACCCTCCTGTGTTTGTGTCATTATTGTTCACTGGAATAGTATAGTAAATTTTGTTTTTACCCCCACCTAATCCATCTTATTTGAAGGGGGTCAGACCTCCCACCTGCCGGTGACCCGGCTGATTGTCCAGTGGATTTGAACCATGGGCCAGACGTCACTAAGCAGTCTGACGCATCATATCAACATGTTTCCTATAGAATAAATGGTATTATGCAAGGCAGTCGTGGAAATGAAGACGAGATGCCCCTTCTAGTTTGTTTTGATCGCAGATATTCAGTTCATCACTGTGATCCAGTAGTCGTCAAAACTTGTCAGTTATGGGTGTGACTACGGTACATAGCTAAATTAGAGCTAGTCAGAGCTATAATCATGCAAAATTGGTACCCTGGCGTAAATACGGGAGAGCTACGCCTATTCTCAAAATGTGTCCTTTGTGAAATGTTTGGTTCTCATCTAATATTCATCTAGTGTGTTATTATAAACATACCACAGCCATTTGCACACCTAGCAGGCTGTTGTGGAGAGGGTACATCCAACATTTTGCATAGAGTTATGCACATTAATGTGACTGAGTGCCCTATAGCGGGCTCTGAAGTGAGTAGTGTGTGTGTGAACATGCCTTTGCTATTTATGCATTCTGCCTTAGCAGTGTGATAATTATTGTTTTTTCAGTCATGACTGATCTTTTCACACATCTATTACTGAAGAGACAAGTTAAATCAAATAGAGAGAATTATGAAAAGGAAAGCTGACTCCTTATTGCCCAGGACTACCGTGTACTTCTATAGGCATATAAAGAAATTATATGTTGTAGGCAGCATGTTGTGCTGCAGGTGTTTTGCATTACAGTATAGAAAATACTGCTGGCAGATTTGCTTGTATTTTTGTACCTGTGAAGATGAGGCACATTTAATACAGAGCACAGCATTTTTTTTTTACAAAAGGGAATTGTTTAGATAGCTAGAGGTTTGTACATGATAATAGAGCCTCATGAGATAATGTCCCTATTTTTTTAATTGTCTTCATGTACATGGACATACATGTGTTAAAATGTGACCCCAACCAATGAGCTGTTGAGGGTTTTGGTATCAGGAGAACATTAGAAAGAGGCCTGACTTCAGAACAATGTCAGATATATGGCAGGACAATGTTGGAAAGGGAGGTCTTAGCTCTGTGGTCCAATCTCCAAACACATCCCACAAGAGAAGTGGACAATTCCTTCTCTTGAAGACCCCAAATACATAACACTAGATAATGCCACAGTGGGTATTATGGTAAATATGAAAAATATTGCATTTTTACAGTACTTATCGATGTACATTAATTCAGCTTTTGATGTCAATGCTTGCCCATTGGTGCTATTTTTTTTTTAACAATGTAGGGAGTCATGCTTAGTGTTGGGAATTGTATTCCTAATGATGGTTGAGATGGATCACTGTTTACCTTTGGTGACCCCGACCCTCAAAGCACAGCATCCCATATTGGTTGGTTTCAGAAAAAGTAGCATCTACCGATCTGAAACAAGACTGCTCTTTGTAGAGCTAGCTGCCCAAGTTCCCATGAAAGCAAAAGTCCATAATGCCAATGGGCATTTTTAACCACATGGTTATTGGGTTAATCCAGTAGGGAGTATTTTGCAAGTATTTTTGTCTTTTTTTACACACTATTCAAGTTATAGTGCTTGTGCATTTTTTTTTTGCATTGGTTAAATAGTTTATTGTATAATCTGTGCGTATTAGTTGTGATTTGTGCTTTTATGTTCTCGATTGCTTGTTTAGCTGACTTTTGTATAAAATTATATCCTTTATTCTTTTCTCCCTGCCTATGAAATGTTGATGTGATGCAATGTAATTTTGTTTGTTATTGTTGGCCTATAAATAAAATCTATATCTTGTGGCCAGATGGCCGGTAGTAAGCAAAACAAAGCTCCATTTTGAAATTCATAGCATATCACTTCTCTTCGACCAAGTTATTCTAATATTCAACCAAATCAGCTGTGTTAATAAACACATAGGATCAGTTGTGCGCCCAGGTAATTTGCATTCTAATGAACTTGATTATAAGCACGACTTCAAGCATCAAGTTTGTCATTAAATGAATACAATGACTATAACTCCTCTATGTAATTAAAGATGTGGAGAAGGATCAAGTTTAGAGTTCTCTATGTGGTTCAGTTTTGTAGTTTGGGGGATTTCCTAGCCTACAGTGGATAATTTGGCACCATGCTCAGTAATAGATGGCAACAGTACACCTAATTACAGGCTCACAACCAACGTTCCCATTTCCTTCAGTCACTGCTAGGTTACTAGATAATGAAACCCATACCTGCTTTTCACTGTCATAGAGGCACAGCCTGGGCTTCAGAATGAAGGCTGGCTTTGATCAGGTGCTCTAAAAAGGTAAAGGGAACTGCAAAACCTTGACAGACAACTTTGTCGTGGTGCCACATTATAGTTTTGGGGTTTATGAGACAAAACAATTAAGATGGGCGGGGGTCAATGGGACCTGAGCCAAACAGAGCTATGCGGAGAATGCTCTTTGCTTCCACTTTGATACCTCCTGAATCTGGATGGTTTAAGAAGTAAGGGAGGAAAGAAGAATGCACCACTGACACTTTATCTGATGTGATTATGGGTTGTAAAAAGAAACTCGTAGACTTCTAAGTGTGATGGCATCTGAGCTAAAATGGCTACTGATGCAGCGGTCTATACCACATCCCCACCACACCTTCCCTGCAGACTTCAGCTTGAAGACAATAGACAATAGTAGTCTTTAATATTTGACTCCTGAGGGGGAGTGAAAAACTGGATAACTATGAATCATTGATTGAAACTGTCTGCATGCCTGTATGATTCTCTTAATGACATAGCTGTCATTTCTGGGCTTGTCAGTGGACTGGAGGTGGAGTTTTTAAATGTTGAGACAACTCGGGGTAATTTTCTGGGAATATTCTCACACTAAGAAAAAACGCTGTCGGTTAATTTTGCCACAAGGGCAATTTGAATCGTACTGTAGCGAATCCGGGGGGCAACCACAGGAACTGCCGCAGTCGGGACGCGAACCCGTATCCATCGCTAACCACGCGACTAAAGGGTCCAACTCGTTCGCCAAGCACTAACGTGTCAACGTATCTATACTATTATCCCACTCCTGACACCAACGTAGCAAATTCGGGGGGCAACCGCCGCAGCCGGGACGCGAAATTGTATCTCCCGCACTGCGGGAGCCGCCGCTAACCGCTCGACTAAAGGACCTGACCCGTTAACCAAGGGCTACCGAGCCTGTTCATCCGTGCACGTTACAATACTTTGCTTTCAGTCTGACAGAAAGACAGGAATTCATTTATTTCGGAGCTTTTACTTTTTTAAAAACATTTATAGCAGCGCTGAAATAAACTATATTCACGACCCCTCTCCTCTACAAGTCAGATGTCGAGAAATACAAATATAAATGCAAAGATATTACCCAGAAGGTTACAGTTTGACTCACAAGAAATTTCACCAAAGGGACCAATAAATGCATTCAGTCTCCTTGTCTGTATGCTGAATCATGTACTGGTTCTACGAATAAACAAACAAAACAACAGCAACCAAAACAAGAAATAAAAACAAAAAAGGAACAAAATCAAACAAGTGTTTCTCTCTGCATAAGTGGTATTGGAGGTTATTAATTAATAATAGCCTCTGTAGACATGAAGCATGAAGTCAAACCCCAGACAGCACTCAGACCGTTTCGGCAGGTGGGGGGGGGGGGTGCGGCTGAGGGACCGTGTATCTGGGTTAAGTGCTCACATTGACTTTACAATCAAAATCTCTTGCGAGGTCTGTCACTCCACCCACTGAATAGATTCATATATGCTTGGGCGTTAGTTGTGTTGCGCTTGTTAGTACTGGTTTTGTAAGTACTGCCTTCTATTAGGATTTGGTTTGGCTGCACTGTGTAAAAAGAGGCATTACAAACAAGCAGCCCAGCTAATAATACTAAGGTGCTGCCACCAGAATTAGATAAACATTATAACAGAGAGGGACAAAAGAAAAAAATACACAGTCTTTGTTACATTCTTGTTGTATTTCTCCTGTATTGGTTGTTATATATATATATATATATATATATATATATATATATATATATATATATATATATATATATATATATATATATATATATATATATATACACTACCGTTCAAAAGTTTGGGATCACATTGAAATGTCCATATTTTTGAAGGAAAAGCACTGTACTGTTCAATGAAGATAACTTTAAACTAGTCTTAACTTTAAAGAAATACACTCTATACATTGCTAATGTGGTAAATGACTATTCTAGCTGCAAATGTCTGGTTTTTGGTGCAATATCCACATAGGTGTATAGAGGCCCATTTCAAGCAACTATCACTCCAGTGTTCTAATGGTACAATGTGTTTGCTCATTGGCTCAGAAGGCTAATTGATGATTAGAAAACCCTTGTGCAATCATGTTCACACATCTGAAAACAGTTTAGCTCGTTACAGAAGCTACAAAACTGACCTTCCTTTGAGCAGATTGAGTTTCTGGAGCATCACATTTGTGGGGTCAATTAAACGCTCAAAATGGCCAGAAAAAGAGAACTTTCATCTGAAACTCGACAGTCTATTCTTGTTCTTAGAAATGAAGGCTATTCCATGCGAGAAATTGCTAAGAAATTGAAGATTTCCTACACCGGTGTGTACTACTCCCTTCAGAGGACAGCACAAACAGGCTCTAACCAGAGTAGAAAAAGAAGTGGGAGGCCGCGTTGCACAACTGAGCAAGAAGATAAGTACATTAGAGTCTCTAGTTTGAGAAACAGATGCCTCACAGGTCCCCAACTGGCATCTTCATTAAATAGTACCCGCAAAACACCAGTGTCAACATCTACAGTGAAGAGGCGGCTGCGGGATTCTGGGCTTCAGGGCAGAGTGGCAAAGAAAAAGCCATATCTGAGACTGTCCAATAAAAGAAAAAGATTAAGATGGGCAAAAGAACACAGACATTGGACAGAGGAAGACTGGAAAAAAGTGTTGTGGACGGATGAATCCAAGTTTGAGGTGTTTGGATCACAAAGAAGAACGTTTGTGAGACGCAGAACAAATGAAAAGATGCTGGAAGAATGCCTGACGCCATCTGTTAAGCATGGTGGAGGTAATGTGATGGTCTGGGGTTGCTTTGGTGCTGGTAAGGTGGGAGATTTGTACAGGGTAAAAGGGATTCTGAATAAGGAAGGCTATCACTCCATTTTGCAATGCCATGCCATACCCAGTGGACAGCGCTTGATTGGAGCCAATTTCATCCTACAACAGGACAATGACCCTAAACACACCTCCAAATTGTGCAAGAACTAGTTAGAGCAGAAGCAGGCAGCTGGTATTCTATCGGTAATGGAGTGGCCAGCGCAGTCACCAGATCTGAACCCCATTGAGCTGTTTTGGGAGCAGCTTGACCGTATGGTACGCAAGAAGTGCCCATCCAACCAATCCAACTTGTGGGAGCTGCTTCTGGAAGCGTGGGGTGCAATTTCTCCAGATTACCTCAACAAATTAACAGCTAGAATGCCAAAGGTCTGCAATGCTGTAATTGCTGCAAATGGAGGATTCTTTGACGAAAGCAAAGTTTGATGTAAAAAAAATCTTATTTCAAATACAAATCATTATTTCTAACCTTGTCAATGTCTTGAGTCTATTTTCTATTCATTTCACAACATATGGTGGTGAATAAGTGTGACTTTTCATGGAAAACACAAAATTGTTTGGGTGATCCCAAACTTTTGAACGGTTGTGTGTGTGTGTGTGTGTGTGTGTGTGTGTGTTTGTGTGTGTGTGTGTGTGTGTGTGTGTGTTCTTTCACGTGTAACTTTGACAGCTGATGATTGCTTATGGCATGAAACAGGCTTGTACTGTCTCATAGATAATTTACTTGACTCACTGGATTATATATATATATCATATATAAAGTACAGTGTATGCTCATGTATTTGTCAATATGAGAGATTTCCATCCTTGGGCTGGGGAATCAGTTATCCAACATGTTTGACCTCATGAGGAAAACATCCAGGTCAGGTGAATCGTAGCTTAATGTTGCCATCTGCTGGTATCACGGCTTACTGACGCGAGACAGCAAGAGAGGCAGTGCTTTGGCTTTATGCTCATGGTGTTGGACTTGATATGACCCGCTGACCTTGTGGTCTATACCGTCAGCTCTTTTTGTTTAAAGATGTACTTTCAGATTTATCAAACAAACGCCACACGACTGCCCTGTACCGCTGTCTTGGGTCACCAAAAGTAGGCCAGAAAATGTCTTTATGCATGCTTAATAATCCAGGTAAACGTGTCCGGAGGAACTGATTCGGCTCTCTTTGATAGGCCAGAAAAGGATAATATCTGATCAAGTGGTCAGGTTTAGGATGAAATCAATTATTATTGGCTGATCTCTTGAACCCCAAAACATGACTAGACTTTAAATACACTGTTTTCAAGTAAATACATTGTTTTAAATACACTGTTTTCAAGTATTTTTGTTTTACATTACGATGTTCTTTAAGAATGCACATGTATAAATACACTTTTTGGTAGTGGTTTCAGGAACATAAACTGCAACAAAACCGAGGTTAAAATTTTAGACTTAATTAAGACAATTGCTGTTTCACATTTCCAGATGGTTTCCAGAAAGCTAGCCTTAGTGGGTTTATCTTTTTTTTTATATCATAATTAAAACTGTCTCGCTGTAAATGTGGGCCTGCCTGCTATTCAGCACTTCGCTGCCCATAAGATTGATATAATTGATGTGACATTTGCATAACTGGTTGATGTTGTAATATAAGTCCAGACTTGTGTATTGCTATAATCATTAAAGATATTCTTGTTGAGTTGGCACAGCTTAGCGAAGTAGTATTAATGAGTGAGATGGGAGGTGAAAAAAATGAGTGCAGTCGGTTTTGCCTCCACCTGAAAGTCATTCTTTTGTAGGTGTTGACAACCAGAACATGTTGATCAACAAATCCACCTTTGCAAAGGTCATTGTTTCTCTCTCTCGCTCTCTCTCGCTCTCTCTCTCACACTCCTTCAGTCTATCATTCTCCTTTTCTCTCGCTCTCTCTTTATCTTTTAAAGTCTCTGTCTGTCTTCTCTCTCCCCTTGCCTTGTCCTTCTTTGCATATTCCCTTCTAGTTACAATCCCGTCTTCATTTTCTTAAAGAATGCCCGATTTGTCACCATTTGGTCACAGTGCCGTCTGCCATGCAGGCAGCAGAGAGCACAGATTGTGGCGTTCTCAGCATTCAGTGGCCACCAACCTGATCGCACTGCCATGGATGGCTACGTCACAGCTGTCTCCGGACATGAGCAGGTATCTGGCTGTGCATCCAGAGATGGGCTTCACCGACGCCAGCAATAAAGGGCCACTTCTCCAACTGGCCCCTATTGTTGGCTCTGTGCCCATACAAGTCAATGCCTCCCATGCATGCAGCAGCTACTGTGCTATAGCCCACACCTGTCTCCCCCTGTCAGCTATTCTATCCAGGTAAGAGAGGGGAAGAGAGGAACCTGTCAAACTGTCTCCACTGAGAAGCTTTTTTTTTTCCTTCAGCAGCACTCATAAACACCCAGCCAGCGCTTATGCTTAGCGCAGAAGGAGGCATGAATCTACACTGTTTGAAAGCAAGCATGGTGTCAATGTCAAGGTCATACCTTTTCAAAGAGGAAACAATTGACATATTCATATTGAATTCAGTGTCTAGCTGCACAGTGCAATGGGAACTGACCTATTTATTCATTTACTTGTTTGCTCGCTTGAATCCCGTCGTAATATAGATCAGAGCAAGAGCGGTTGCATGAGCAAAATCAGTTCTCTGAATTTCCCAAAACAGATGAAAGTACAATAGAAGGAGCCAAACGGAGAACAGCAAAATGCAAAATGGTGGGGAAAAGTAGGCAATGAGGGAAACATATTTACTGACATCCATGGGCTGTCACCACTCTGATTAATGGTGGTTGGTATCCCTGCCTGGTGAAAAGGTGTTGTCGGGGTGTAGAGAAAGCCCAGGCACTGACCCAGAACTAATAGTATTCGACTCGAACAAGCTGTCCAACCTGAGAGAGAGAGAGAGAGAGAGAGAGAGAGAGAGAGAGAGAGAGAGAGAGAGAGAGAGAGAGAGAGAGAGAGAGAGAGAGAGAGAGAGAGAGAGAGAGAGAGAGAGAGAGAGAGAGAGAGAGAGAGAGAGAGATGTTATGCTAGTACTGTAGTAGGCTGGAAAAAGAAAAAAAACCAAGGAGATAAGGTAAGTTAGACCCGGGAAACATAATGACCTCTAACCTTATGCCACTTTGTCTGACTCAGCACTTTGCATTACCTGCTGTTGGTTATTTAGGCCTATTGTAAGCTGTAATGTTTGATGACAGACTGATTTGTGGTATTTTTCAGTGAGACACAATTGCACCATTCATTGTTTAGGTTCTAATTTGATTATAATTGTGCTATATCAGTGTTACTTTCCAAAAGCCACATGTAACCTTTTGATGGCTTTCCTTACTGAGGTTGTCGTCAATTCAGTGCAAGCATTCAACACATTTCCTTTCAAAGTGGAAAGGTCTTGCCTCAACTAATCTGCCCAATGTCTGCAAGGAACATCATCCTGTCGAGGTTGTTTTTGCTGAGGGCAACAGCAAGCCTAACAGCTGGGACATAATGAAGCTTTCAGGCACTTGTTCTCCCGTCATGTGGTGCCAGCCCCTATCTGCTTCCACCAGATGTTCCACGCTTTCCCTCCAAAATGCTCCACTGCCAAATGGCAATGCTAGCTAGCGAAGCGAAGGCCAGCTAGCTCCATATTCAATTGATGTTCATAGGGGGTGATAGTTAGGTTAATTGCGCCTTTTTTTTAATCAGGTCAGGCGTTGTCACTCGGTTGTCATCATTGTGTAGCTGAGGAAATCAATTTGACAGTAAATAGAGAAGGTCTTATCAGTCTCACTGTCTAGAGTTAATTCCATCTTGAGTGTAGATGCTACTATTAATTAAATGATGATAGTTCAGGGTCAGTTCATTAGTGAATGGAGATGCTAGCAACAGTTTATGATCATCATACACGACCAGGTTGGTTGTGAAAGACATCAGTATTTCACAGATGAATTGTTGGTGGGAGAGATTGTCATGATACCCAACCTTAGAAAATGGTATATTGTCATTTTGAAGCAAGGTATAATCTATCATTAATTTAACCAACAGGCATAGAGCAACCTTTTTTCCTGAGTCTATAAGACTGGACCACAAAAGCACCAGGACTGTTAAATGACCATTGGTGATCGCCATGTATGGACAGCTAATGCACATTGAATGTCTCTCTCTTTCTCTTGCGCTCTCTCTCGCTCTCTCTCTCTCTCTCTCTCTCTCTCTCTCTCTCTCTCTCTCTCTCTCTCTCTCTCTCTCTCTCTCTCTCTCTCTCTCTCTCTCTCTCTCTCTCTCTCTCTCTCTCTCTCTCTCTCTCTCTCGTATTGCATGTTTTTATTTTTATGTGTGACTGCTTGCCCAATATCCTGAATGTTGTCTAAAGCACCCTATACACCCTTAGATCAGTTGTCCCAGTTGTGTTGTATTGTAACACCAGTTATTATACAACACTTTGCAAACCTAGTGCAATGTCGATGGCTCAGAGCTAAGCTGAATCAGCCAGCTTTGCAAAGCTGGAAAAAGTCAGCTTTCTCTTCAGCCCCAGAGTTATTGTACCCAACCAGTACTGCAGAGTCATCAGAGAAGATCAGCAGACCACAACAGATGGCGGTTACAAACTTTGGTTTCTGGTTGGTGCCACACGATGGAAAGTATAACCAGAAGTGTTCCTCAGCTGGTGTTCCTTGGTGGCAGTGAACAATAAGTGTAAATGTATACAATGATTAAGATAAGACTAAAATCAGACAAAACAATATAGATATCATGGCTCAAGTAAGAGCAAGTCTGAAAAGTGCATGTTTTATGAGAATTTGTGAGCCTGAGCTCAGAGCCCGGGGCCGCTGATGGAGAAATCATCTTTACTCTTCAGCCTAGACTGTAGAATGACCGACTGACCACTGCCAAGAACAGCATGAGGGTTAGAAGCCCAGAGATACAGCTTCCAGCTGGTCCAAGACGTGCCTTCCAAAGTAATCAAACTGGTAGCCAGTACTGTATTTTGGCACCTCTTGGTTCCAGTCAGGCTGTTAGGAATCCTGGTGACTCAACTAGTTAAGTTGGCTCAGACAGATTCTTCCTGGGAACAAATGCATCCCAGGACCATTGGTGCATGTATTTCCCTTTCTTTCCACCCCGTCTTTCCAGGTATTCTCCACTGTCCTGTCAACTAAAGGAAAAAATAATTGCCAAAGAAATAATCTGGCCGCAGGATTTAGGGCTGGCTGTGATGTGGATATGCTCTGCTGGCAAAAACAGGTGTAAAAGGAGATAAAATAATTAAGATGAACATGGATCACAAGTTCAATGAAGCATGAAGCACTGTGGAGGTATATGGAGCGTATTTCATCTCTATCCCCTAAAGATGGCGGGGACAGTGTTAGACGGTGAGATATGCTGAGAACAGACCGGGGAAATACACCTGAATGGTCACAGTTACTTAGCCAATTCAGAGCCCCGGTGTTGGGTTTGCCTGTCATGGCTTCCCCTCTGACGTTATGTGACGGCCTGGCAAGCACCTTGGTAAAATGAGGGAAACCTTTCCTTTGCCTCGGTATGCATGTGGAGGTTTTTTTTTTCCTCTGGCGCTTGTGCTCAGATGTAGATGGACCGTGTGACCGCAGGAGGAGCCTTAAAGGCTGAGTTCTAAAACACCTGCAGAGTTAGACTAGCAAACGCCCTGCACATGCCTGCGCTTCTCTCACCACGTCCAACTGGTCTGTCTGTCCTTGGCAGGAACAGTCCCGAGTTCAGCTCACCAGTTTTCTCACTAACCCCGGCCAGGACATGTGCAGGCATGCATCGGCTACTACACATTATCACACGTGTGTATGCACATGCACATGCACATGCACATGTGCAGATTGCCGATACAAGCAAATGGACATGAGTGAATACTTAGCTTTCTCTCCGTCTCTAACACTCACAGAAACGTGTAAATATATGTAGAGACATTCTAAGAGGCCTGGATGGAACAACCTTTCAGGTCAGGGGAATGAGACAATTCATCTTAATTTCTCTGACAGTATTCAGATATTTTAGGCCAGCAGTTCTCAAGTCAAAACTGTCATCTGTTTGGAAAGCCTCCACAGGATCCCGAAATACAAGTCACTCTTTAATTAGTGCTCACCCTGTGTGTGCGTGTGTGTGTGTCTGTGCCTGTGTGTGTGCGTGCACACACGTATGAGTGCATGTGTGTGTGTGTGTGTGTGCGCGCGTGTGTGTGTGTGTGTGTGTGTCTGTGCCCACACATGTGTTTGAGAAGCCTTCTTCGTTAATTACTTCATCTAATCTACGCCTTGCCAGAAGAATCGTGTTGCAGTTAATCGAGACTAGATGCTGTTACATCTGTAATTGATGCAATTAATATAATGTATGCCTCTCTATTTCCTGCTAAGCTGAAGATGGACACAATCAAGTCCTATTTTCTGTTTCAAAAATGGACGCTATCGCTGTCTGCTGTCTTGTCACTGATCAATGCACATTTAGATGCCTAACATCTGGCGAGCTGCTGGAATTTGGGCTCTCTATGGCACCATTGCATCACAATCATCTCCCCATCATTAGCTTTCGCCATTGCCCCCAGGTTTATAACGTTGTTAGCAGACATGGCAACCCAGGGGAAAAAAAACCCTTGTTACATGATGTGACTTAACTCTTTTTATTGAAGTAGGCTGTCTTGCAGCCCGAATGTCGTGTTCCATGGACACCACGGGGGGAAGAAGACATGATGAGGATGCAGACTTGACAACATGAGGTTTACAGTCTCTTTTTCCGTCAGAGGTCATTTCATTCGGGGATTAGGCAAATAAAAGCTGTTACACAAGCTAGCTCTGAAACGCTCGCTGGTAGTGGTGTAATTTCCACCATTCGTGGGGAATGGGCGATAAAGGACTTGGTTATAAGAGCAATTGGCCTACACCGGGTTTTTTTCACATTTTCAATTCCTCCTCTCCAGCTAGGCTTAATCAGCTGCTCTTTCTGCTCTCTCTTTTTTTATTTTGTTAAACTTGATAGGCTTTGCAGGAAATCCAAACTCGCTCAACTGCCACACTATAGTTTTAATCAAATGTGCAGTCAAAATAATTAGCTTCAATGACTGAAATTATTTAGTTCTAATTACAAACAGATGGGAGGCTTTATTTGCACTTAAGGCGACTGTGAGCTTGGGAAATGCACTGTGAACAAGAATAATTAAGAAGTTGGATCCTGTTTTTTTTTTAAGTTGTGTTTAAATAATCAACACTATCATGTAAATTTGTTTTAATCTAACTGTATAATTATATGTATGCTTTCCAAACAGCAGCTACCACCTTCAAGCCTCGAGGTTATGAATGAACTGAGGTTTTTTCGTTATTTATTTTTTGGGTTTTTTTTTTTTAATGATTTACTGAGACCTCAATTTGTTTGTTTTCTGGAGAGGAACGGTGTGTAACGGTTGTGGTGCTGCTTACTGACATTCTTCACGCTCCCCAGGGTGCTCGTTGGGGAGGTAGTGACTTACCCATTGATTCGGATAGTAGCTGTACCTTGGGATGGTATCTCTAAAGGAAAATAATACTCATTTGCATCAATGGGATCCTGCATTATGTCGCTCACACGTTCAGAAGATGGTGACCAAACTCTCACATACTGAATCAACGGAGCAACTCCTCAGAGTAGGCCTCATCTCTACATTTGCTAGAAGTTTGGCTGATCTCCATGAAAACACGAACAAATTTCCAAAAATCTCAAAACATGGTAACAGCTACAGTACGGATTCATGTCTATTTAAAGGTGTAATCCGTGAGGATGTGAGACAACACAAGTGTGCTATTGACAGTGAGAAACATGATGTATCTTGCCATGGGTGGCATGGCTGAGGAGGTAAAGTGGGTCATCTAGTAATCGGAAGGTCGCTTGTTCGATCCCTGTTCAGTTCCTGCAGAGAGTGTGTTGAAGTGTCCTTGAGCAAGACACTGAACCCTTAACTGCTCCTGATGAGCAGGTTGGTGCCTTGCATGGCAGCCTCCACCATCAGTGTATGAATGTGTGTGTGAATGGTTGAATATGAGGCGTACACTGTTAAGTGCTTTGAGTGGTTGGTAGACTAGAAAAGTCGATATATAAATGCAGTCCATTTATCGGGTCAGCACCATGTATTTATTTGAGAAATGGTTTTCGGTTTCCTCATTTGCAAGTAATAACGTGAACAAAGTCTGACCAAAACAATGACAGATGTGGGACAGACAGCCACTTTGTGCATCAACGGTGGAATGTACCTTTAAAGGTCACAAGCTCATAGTGACTTATAACATCTCATTGTCGTCCTTGGTCCTGTTTTTCAAAATGATTCAAAATACACAGTATGCATGCATGCAGTGCTGCAAAAACAACATTCAGACTAATGTACTCTTTCAAAATATTTTCTAACATTTCATGCAATTTTGCCACCCAACTCTAACTGTCTCTCAGTGCAGGACACCGCAGAACAACAGAGGCCCTTGTTTCTCAACGCATGTCGTTCACATACCATACAGTAGAGGTCACAAGAAGCTGGTCTTGCATGATGTTGGCAGGTAACCTTGCATGAGTATTGATGTGTCCTACCGAGGTGCTGGGGCCTGAAAAACCCCCAGAATATGCTGCAGTTGTGCAAGTCTTTCTCTAAGCTACTATTAGTAAACAGCTTGTATCTTCTTTCCACACGATCTGATTCAGCAAACCTGCAAGCAGAGGCGTGCTTTATTTATGCTGGCGGATTTTATGCATGACAGTTTTGCTGAGAGGAAAAAAAAAGTTACTCCTCCTCATCTTCTTCATGCTTCCCCTATTGATTCTGATGCCACTTTGGTGTGAATCTGTGCCAGAAGTGTCACTTAGATAAATCACTGTTAGTCCAAGCTGGCGAAGCTCTGCGCTGGTGACAGAAGGGAGAATTCCACGCGGATCAAATAAATACAGATGTGAGGTAATTAGTTGTATTCCCAAGGAGCCCATTGTGGGCATGCTAAAGATGCTGGGGATCGGCCGGCTCTCCCACCAGCAGCTTTTATCAATTTAAAAAGGAGCAGAAACTAGGTGGGTCACCACCCGGGTGGCTTTTAATGACTCAACTGTCCAACGTACAGGCCAGCACACCAGACACGGTCACTCGTTGTAGTTGTTTTTGCCTTCTGGGGAAAAATTTTCAGGTGATCTTTCTGATAATTAACAGACTGAACTCTTGTTTTGCACACACCACTAATGGCTTCTTAATTATATTTTTGTTGATAAAATCTCTCATTCAGCACATGCAACAAGACAGTGTACCAGAGGAGCCCAAACTACTAATTACTCAAATAGGGCCAAAATATGGTGACAGCCAAAATGGCGTTATATCCCTCACAGATAGACATATAACTGTTGTGGTCATCACTCATTTTGTTTTCCTGGGTGATGGATGTCAGACATCTCTTCCTGTAATTATTAAGCCTAGGATGCCAAGTGGCATCAGTGGAAGTAAATCATATTGTAAATTATACAACATGAAGATGCTTCTGAGTAGGCAGAATATTCAGAAAATAAGTTGTTTTTTTGTTGTTGTTTTTTTTTTGCACATTGCAATATTAGGAGAGGAATAATAATCACTCCAACAATTGTTGTATAAATGTACTTTGATATTCACTTTAAAAAACACATTCAGAAATGAACCCTGTTTTAAGGGCATCATTGCAATGTATGACAAAAGGCCTGTACATTTGCCACATAATACTTCAATTACCAGCCATGCTACATCCATGTGAAATTGGAAACCACTTTTTTCTCTTTCCCCCCCCCCCTCTCGCAATTACAGGGTCCTTCAGAAGCAACATATTTATGCCCAGCAGTTAGCGGTGCATTGATTTAATATGTTTCTAATCAGGACATAAAGCTTCAGGGCCCAAAATGTTAATTTTTCCTCCTGCTTACAAAGTAGCCTTTGATTTTCTGTCATGGCAGTAATTACTGTGTTTTTCCACTAGATAGGATGAGAGCTTTGTGTCGTCTAATTATGAGGTAATCATTGCTGTAATGCCAGCGTGTTGTTTTCACCTTTTTGTTAATACTTCTTCCCTTTTATTTCACAGATTTTGGCTCTTAGCGTCCCTTCTAATTCACAGTGCGACACTGTTAACACTAGCTGTGTGTGCTTTGTGTGTTTTTGCGTTCATGAATGTGTGTGTACCGCGAATATATGTGTACACACACATGTGTGTGTGTGTTTTAACTTAAGTGTGTTTTGTGTGTGGCTGTTGGAGTGTGTGTGTGTATGTGTATGTGTTGGTGTGCTTTAGCTTAAGTGTGTTTTGTGTGTGTATGTTGAAGTGTGTGTGTGTGTGTGTGTGTGTGTGTGTGTGTGTGTGTGTGTGTGTGTGTGCAGTTGGAGGAAAGAGGGTAGTATCCCGGTGACTTTAATTGTTGTTGTATGAGTGCTGTTAATTACTGGAGTAAACGGTTGAACCACAGCCAGGGCCCTTTGTGGTTGCAGAGTGGTGGGCAGCAGCAGCAGCAGAGAGGGGTGGGGGGCTGGAAAATTGTTTTTACCATCTGGGGACCCAGGAAGAAAGAGAGAAGCAGAAAGGGGAACAGTGGCAGACAGAAAGGCCCAATCGGTGGCCAGAGCCTAAGGGTCCAGGGTCCATATGGAAGGCAGCACTTTGCCTCTCGCTTTATTGCACACCTTGCTGTTTTAATCAATGGCAAGCCTGTTCACAGGGCCTAGAGCAGCAGAGGTTGTTTCTCACTTCTACTTCCACTTTGCCTGCTCTGTTACATCACCCCATCTTATCACATCTCCTTGGCACCTTGCAACCCTTGTGAGCCTCCTCTGGAAGCCTCAGAGGTGAAAGGATGCAATGAAGACATTTGCCTCTTGTGTGATCTGAAAATGCACTATTTTCAGTTTGTGACTTCGTGCACTTTTGGCTGGTGCCAAAATCCTACACTGCTGCCTGTGTGCTTCTAATTTACCGGCAAATCAGGGATAAGCATGTGCACACCTACTGTGTTTTGGATCGTTTCTTAAAATGGAGGCGTACAGCAATGCCATTCCATTTGAATTCCATTTGAGCAGTGATTGTAATGGGATCATGAAAGACATGCTAACGCTGAGACGTTATGGCTTGTGCTAATGACACCATAAAAGTGCCAGCCACCTGTGGCCTTACTCAGTCTCTCTTGGATCTCTAAGAGTACTACTGATAACCCCCCCCACACACACACACACACACACACACACACGCACACACACACACACGCACACACACACACACACACACACACACACACACACACACACACACACACACACACACACACACACACACACTCACTCAAACCAAAGAATGTTAGCTCCACTCTGCAGGAAGCTGTATGTTTGATTTTATCACACACTTCCTGGAGGAATCCTGTTAATTCTGTTCTGACGACTACACTTGAAACGAGGTAGGGCATGGCTGCAACTACGAAACAAGATTTATTGTTCACTCATATAGTTGAAGAAGTTTATTAAACCTTGCAGAAAATTTGGATTTCCAGCTGACCCTTACCGCCTCCTGTGTTAAGAGGGTCCAATGCCCCTTCATGGGGTCTCCACCATCAGGAGCCATAATGCTGAATTCCACTTTTCACACAATTCCTGTGTGCTGTATCTGTGATCTTCAGCAGCTTTGTTATGATGTGTGAGTAATGTCCTGGCATCCAGAGGATTCTACATCTGTGTCATCCCGCAATACTTCTCATAGATGACTTTGTCCATCTGCTGTATTTTACTTAGCTTTTTTGCTGGGACATGAGGCATCAATGCCCACCATGTGGCACTTCAGTCTTTAGCTGAATCCTTAGACCTCTACTGCAGATGTTATGAAGACAGTGGCACTGACAAAAAGACAGGAGGCAGAGCTGGAGGTGGCAGAGTTGAAGATGCTACGATTTTCATTGGGAGTGATGAAGATGGACAGGATTAGGTACAAGTATATTAGAGGGACAGCTCGGGTTGGGCGGTTTGGAAACAAAACGAGAGAGGCAATATTGAGATGGCTTGGACATGTGTGGAGGAGAGATGCTGGGTATATTGGGAGAAGGATGCCGAATATGGAGCTGCCAGGGAAGAGGGAAAGAGGAAGGCCAAAGAGGAGGTTTATGCATGTGGTGAGAGAGGACATGCAGGTGGCTGGCGTGACAGAGGAAGATGCAGAGGACAGGAAGAAATGGAAACGGATGATCTGCTGTGACGACCCCTAACGGGAGCAGCCAAAAGAAGGAGGAGAAGATGGCAGAATTTATTGACCTCTATTGTAGCTTCAAGAGAAACGTGCACATGCATCAAAATTGCACACAAAATATATCAATATAATATAAACCACACATTAACTTTACTTTTGGCTTTTATTAATTTTTTGTTTTCAATAATGTCAAGGAGAAACAAGTGGACTGTTGAATACGTTCTACGTTAAGAGCAAATAATGAGCCATCAGCAGCTGTTTAGAAGCACCGCCACACTTGGTTGTAAAGTCAAAGGTCTGCTGTTGGATAGATTTTACTTAGATACCTTCTAACAGCTACAAATGTGAGCCAGCTCGTGAGAATGTTCAGTGTGTTTCATCAGCAGCCTCCATTTTAACACAACACTCCGCCCCATCAGGAAAACCTAGATGACCTCTGCCAATAAACCTCCATCTGCTGAAGGTGTCCAAGACAGTCCTCATTATCACCGAAAAGGCTGAACGTCACGTCATTCAGGGTGCAGTGGGAGCCTGAATGGCATCATCTGTGCTGGGGGAAAAAAATGTTTGGTGAATACGGTCCCTTAAAATCTGCTCCAGATCTTACAATTTATCTCTCTCTGGAATTATGTCCAACTCCGTCAAATCATACCATATAACAAGGGCCCACTGTTCAGGCCCCGGTCCGGTTGACCTTGGAATGATTATTTTGCCGGTTATATCACAACCTTTGCCATTAGTTGAGGTTGTGATTGGACTTAGCAAAGTGCTGCCAGTTGCTGAAATGTCCAGCCACTCTCAATTACCATCTTGGGAGGGTACCTGAGAAAGCTTAACGCAGCAATTAACAACTTAATTAAGTGCCACAGCTATTGTGGCTCTTCTGGAGTCAGGCAACAAGGGGCATATTGATTGCAGGGGATTGCCAGTTGGCCCCCAATTGGTCTCCCGATTGATTGGCTTGGATAGGCATTCATCAATGCCTCGGTAAGTTGTTTGTGTGTGCATGGGTGGGTGGGGCAGTTGATCGTTTTCGGGCGAGTGTGCGCATGTGGGTGTATGCTTGGTGTGTGTTTTCTCTCAGAGGAAGTAGCCATCACGCTGCAGCGTGACATGCTGATAATGACCTGACACACTTGCCGCGTGGCCTGCCTCTGTCCCCCTGGGTTTAACACACAGGTCTGGTGTCAATGTGTCAATCACTTTATCTCTCTCTCTCTCTCTCTCTCTCTCTCTCTCTCTCTCTCTCTCTCTCTCTCTCTCTCTCTCTCTCACACACACACACACACACACACAAATACATGCATTCAAATTGTCACTATCATCACTGCAGTGTACGCTTTTTTTCTTCTTTTTTTTGATTGTGCGACATTAAAAACTGCTTATGTGGTTTCGTGAGTGCATCATGGCCAGTATTGCTAATGGCTCTGAAAAAACAACCCCGTGCAGGTTCTCTTTCATTACTGAATGGATGCAGAAGGTTGGTCAGACAAAAGGTCACATAAGTAAACAGATGTAAGCGTTAATACAGATAAAATTACAGCGCCGCCCCCCCCCACACACACACAGAACATATATCAAGGGTTCCCCTGGGAGTAGTTGAGGTGCAGGCTAGGGCTGGAGATGGGAAGGAAGTGAAGAGAGGGTAAGACATCAAATAAACTGTCATCTCTCATTGTGTCGATGAAGTAATTCTCTTTTAAAGACTTGACCCCTCACCCTATAGAGACCAGGCCAATTGGAGAGGGCATCGGAGGAGTCGTGAGGCAATAACTAATAACACAAGGCAGGGCTCGGGTGATGCTGGGCTGAGATCCAGTTCACCACTTCACCGGGGATGATTAGATTGTTTAGGACTTAAATAAAAAACAAATCTAAATCCTTATTTGTTTATCATATTTTCATGAATTCGGTCACTCGAGTTTATTGCCCGTTTCATAAATCTCGAGATTGAGAAACATGTGTTGAATTTGAATCATTTGAACTGTATTCGTCACGATTTTTTAGCCTTTTCACTTGCATTTATTGCGATACGTTCTGTCACCTTATTCTTGATACGCGTTGGACCCCCACCCCCCCACCCCGGCTAAATAGTACCATTCCTTCCCACTAGAGGGAGCTGTTATACACACAGACCACAAACTGGTCATAGCCAGGTTTTCACATTTACTTGAGAAAAGGCATGGACGTAGAGATACGGCAAATAACTGCACAATGAAGACAAAGCAGCTGAAAAAGCTTGAGCCGACATATTGTAATGTACATAATGTGTGTGTGTGCGCGCGCGCGCGCACGTGAGGGAGAGAACGAATTTGCGAGTGTCAAGGTGTTTGACAAGCGCTGGTCTCTGTGCGCCTGCTGCGGTTCTGAGGTGGTCAACTCATGACCTGTAATTACATTGCTAGTTTGCTCTCACATCTCACACCTCACACCTCACAGGAGCAGGCTGGTCCAGGACACTTACATCACCCCGCAGCTCACTCCTCTTCCTCTGCTGCTCTCAGTCGCGCACCCGGAGAAACAAATAAAATAATGACCGTCCGGGGAAATGGCTTTAAAGTGCACTTCGTGAGAAACATAAAACGCTTTCAGCAAAAAACGCCAGCACACGCACGCACACACGTATATATAACAAACAATGCTAGATCAACATTATAAAAGTAATAAATCAGGATTTATTTGGAGTTCGTTCCCATTAAAGTCATATTTGTGCTTGAGACCATATTACCAGGGAACACCTGCCCACCCCCCCAAAAAAAACAAACAACCCCCTTAGAGGGCTGATTAATAAAAAATTTAAGCTTTTGTTTGTAACTGGCCACTCATCCATCTCCACATGCAGACACATCCACCCTTAAACATGGACAGCGGAGCAAGGCCAACAACAAATGGCTTATCGCTTATAGAAAACACCTCAGACAGGCAGTCAGCACACCCGCCAATACACACACACACACACACACACACACACACAGGGGCGTATTCCTTGCACATTGTCGGCATCTATTTGTATTCAAACATGCTGTAAAAGAGAGAAGAGAAAATTATCCTTCCTTTGGGGTGTGAGGGCTGGGGGCTGGGGGGCTGGGTGTATATTCGAAGGTTGGGTCCAGGTCGCGTATGTTTGCCCTTGTACATTGCAGGCACATTGTGGTGTAACGGAGCCTCAGCTGCAGGACTGTGGTTTTTAATGAAAAAGTGGAGGGGTGGGGGGAGCATCCAGGTAAGACCCATTGAGCTTGCATTTCAGAGGGCTTTGTCACAGCCCACAATGAGGTAGTGCGGGCGCACACGCGCACGCGTGCACATACACAATTGTAAAAAAATTTTTGTAAAAACAAGTCAAATAAAATGTAAAAACACCCACCGACACACGGATGAACAGTCCCTCTGTCTTTCCAAATATGACCATATTTCTTTTCATTACAAGGCTAATGATGCACATTTTCATACCACCGCGAAACGCAGAGAGGGGGGTAGCCTTGATACTGTTGGAGACCCTCTAAGCCACATGAGATGTTGCAAGCCCTAAAACCTGCTTCAGACTGATACGGACAGAATTAAGGCTAATTTGTATGGCTCGACTGATGAAGCTTTTCAAATTCAAGAAAACCTCGTGCCCTTGTAATGTAATATAAACCAAATTGCCAGTTATTAACTCCGATACCAAAGATTTCAGTGTCGTTTCAACCTGATCTTTTTAAAAAAAACATGAATAGTTATTGATATCTAACATCCTCGAGTATCGATCGGTGTATTCTCTTACACTACATTACATTTCAGGTATCTATGTGACATGATTAAAAGGGAATGTAATGGTCAGGGGCTCTGTCGCCTCTCATTATTCCTGTGGCCATGGTGGAAAGATAATGTAAATGTGAAGCACTCAGAGAAGAAATTCAATAGGAGTCAAGGAAAGAGAGCCGGAGACCATGGGTTCCTTTCTCATTTGCACCTAATCTCGTTTTTACAAATCAGCAGCCAGTCTTTTAACTACAGCTGCAGCTGTGGCTACAGGAGACATCTAACCCACTTTCTATCCCACTTACCGCTGGTTTCACAACAGGCTTTCCATTTTTTGTTAATTATTCAGCAATAAGTGGCTTGAGTCAAAGGAATTAGACGCAACTTTTGTGATTTTTTTTTCTTCCATGGGATATATTCAGCGATAGGTGATCCGAGAAAAGGAAACGGTCTCGGAAGGGAAAGCTCCCTCAATTTGCATTCCGGGTCGGTGGTTTTCAAACTATGGTTTGCGACCCCCAACTTGCAGCGAGGGCCAGGCGGCCGTGGTATGTCAACAATCAATATGTTTTGTTTGGACACACAATTTCAATACAAAAGAAAGAAAAGAGGACTTTTTTTTTCATGCGTCCCCATCTTTCTCCTCAATTGTACCCGGTCGATTACCCCACTCTTCTCCCCAATTGTACTTGGCCAATCGTCCCACTCTTCCGAGCCGTCCTGGTCGCTGCTCCACCCCTTCTGCCGATCCGGGAAGGGCTGCAGACTCCCGATACATGTGGAGTCGCCAGCCGCTTCTTTTCCCCTGACAGTGAGGAGTTTCGCCAGGGGGACGTAGCGCGTGGGAGAATCGCACCCCCCCCCAGTTCCCCCTCCCCCCCAAACAGGCGCCCCGACCGGCCAGAGGAGGCGCTAGTGCGGCAACCAGGACACATACCCACATCCAGCTTCCCACCTGGATCTGTGCATAACTGTAGTCCTTTTTTCTTTCTTTCAAAAAACGTTTATTTACAACAAACAGGTGTACAACTGTCACACAGAGGAGGGGGAAAAAGCAAGAAAACAAAACAAATTTGTACAGACAATGAGAGTTCAAAGTCCACTCGTTTTAAGTCCTCTCAGAGTTCAAATAAAACGTATTTTCTTTAAACTATCAAAAGTTTTTATAGCTTTTTTGTTTTTCACACTTTCAATGAAGGTGCCATACTGCTGGAGTTCAACAACAAATCGATGAAAGCAGGGTTTGGAGTCAGACCACTTAGATTTGTGGATGTGGAATTTACCAAGAATAATCAAAAGCTGAATTATATAGGTAATACTGCTGTCCATCCCATAAAACACAAAATATAACAGTACATAAAATACATTAATCTGTACATTAGTGCCAATTTTTCCATTTATAAAGTCTTGCATATCAATCCAAAATAACTTTGAATGAGCACAGCGAAAAAACAAATGAAATATAGTTTCTCTATCTGAATTACAAAAAACACAAGTATATTACATATTTAGCTTTAATCTTTCCAAGACTTCTTTATCAGGGTAAATTCGATGTAAGATCTTGAGGGATACCTCTTTCCCTTTGTTAGTACTAGTGTCCGCCACAATACAATAATTGTTTAGAATACAACAGGCTTTTCCCACTGTAAATCCCTCATGATAGAAGACCAAAAGAATCTTGCTGCAGGAGGTGTAACACAGTCCAAAGGGTTTCTGATGTGTGTGTTACTGCAGGTTTTATTGCGAACATCAATATCTCCAATAAAATTTGCCTAAAGCTAATAATGTTAATTTCTGTAAGGTTATAACTCTTTTTAAAAGCTGAAGAGAACGCGTGGGAATTGCATCAAAAATAATAACATATTCTTTGGGAGTGTCTGGTATCTTAAAATTTAGAAAAAAATTCTGAATAACTGAGTAACTAACCATTTCTATTTATCAATTGACCAACTAATAAAATTCCATTGTCATACCATGAGCGATAAAACAAGGATTTATTTTTGCATAACATATCCTTATTAGTCCAGATAAAGTATCTATGAGGACTAAAATTGTGTTTATATACCAATACCCATGTTAAAAGAGCTTGTATGTGGAAGTTAGCTAATTTAATTGGGATTCTGTCAACAGAAAAAGTACATTTTAACAGAAAATCAATGCCACCAGTAGAATTAAATAAATATGCAGGAAAAGCATACCAGATACTGTTGGGATTATTTAAACATTCTATAAGCCACTTAATCTTAAAAGCATCACTCAATAAATTAAAATCCAAGACTTCAAGACCACCTTGTACTTTGATAACTTATTTTTTAACATAATGTTTCTTTTTTTCTTCCTCCAAATGAAATCATATAGCATCTTATTCAATTCCTTAGTAACATTTGTTGGGACACTGACCGACAATGATACATATACTGATCTAGAGAGTCCTTCTGCTTTGGGTAACAGAACCCTGCCAAATATGAAAATATCTCTCATTAACCGCGAATTCAATTTCAATTTCGTTTTTTTTAATAATAGGATCAAAATTTAATTTAGATCGTTGTTCCAAATTCTCACAAATAACAATACCTAAGTAAATCACCTTTTCTTTAATTGGGATCCCACACCAATCTGACAGAACACAAAGTTTAATTGGGAATAAGACAGACTTATCCAAGTTCATCTTTAAACCTGAAACATTTGTAAACTCTGTAATGAATGAAAGGTCACGTGTTTAACTTGACCTACTCACGGGGGTACGTGCAGTGCGTGTGACGTATAGAGGAAGTGAGAAGCGCATGTTATGAAGGTTGTATGTCGGATGAACGCTAGTAAAAGCTACACAGTTAAGAACCTACGAAGTCGGCTCGTTCTTGAATTATTCTTATGTCAGTAAGACAAGGCGTCTACGGACATTACATGGTGTCAGAATAGTCTGTGTATCGGAACACGAGCGGTCATGCCGAAGTTTAATCCGCCGAGTGAATTCAAGTTTGACTGCCCCGTTGAATGGCCGGAGTGGAGACAACGGTTTTCGCGCTTCAGGCTCGCGACAAAGCTGGATAAAGACGACGGGGAGATTCAAGTGAGTTCGCTGATTTATGCAATGGGCAGCGAGGCTGAAAAGATATTCAGCTCGTTTGACTTCGCGGCGGAGGGTGATAAAGTGGACTATGATATCGTACTGAAAAGGTTCGACGGCTACTTTATTCCCCGCCGTAACATCATACATGAGAGAGCGTGCTTCTATCAACGTAGCCAGCAGCCAGGAGAGACAGCGGAGATGTACATCCGGACATTGTATGAGCTGTCTGAACACTGTGAGTTTGGGGACAAGAGGGATGAACATATCAGAGATCGTCTGGTAGTGGGCATAAAAGATAAGGTGCTCTCCCGTCAGTTCCAGCTCACAGCGGACCTTACTCTGGTGAAAGTCATTGAACAAGTGCGCCAGGCGGAGGCAATAACAAAGCAGCTCAGCCTCCAAGCTAACCAACCAGAGGCCCTGCTGGCTAACGTCAATGTTGTCCGATGGCGGGACGAACGCCAAAACAAAAAGGGCGGACAGCGTCATGGTGGCGGCAGTCCGGCAACCAACAAAGTAGACGAATGCGGGAGGTGCGGCAAGACGCAGCACACCGATGAGCGGAAGTGTCCTGCAACGAACAGTAAGTGCAACAAGTGTCATAAAAAGGGACATTGGGAGCGTGTATGTCACTCTAAAGCGGTGAGAGAAGTCACTGAAGAGGTTAAACAGCTGTACTTTCTGGGAGAAGTTGGCAAAGAGAGCAGTCAGGAAGATTGGACTGTTAGTTTAACAATAAGTGATGTACCAATAACCTTTAAAATTGGCACGGGGGCTGACGCTACTGTTATCAACCAAGGGACATTTAAAAAGCTGAAGCCAAACATAAAACTGGGACCTCCTGACACATGCTTCATAAGCCCAGGTGGAAACATCAGCTGCATAGGACAGTTTCAAGCCACAACCAACTACAAGGAGAAACAATACTCCTTTCCAGTGTATGTGATCAAGGGGAGAGGCAGCTGTCTGCTGAGTCGTCCAGAGGCAGTGGAGATGGGTCTAGTGAAGCGGATGAATGAGGTCAGTGGAGTTTTCGGCTCAAGTGGACTGCTGAAAACAGACCCAGTGAAAATAGCTCTGGTGGAGGGTGCCCAGCCATACGCGGTGCATACAGCCAGACGGATACCGCTGCCACTTGTACCACTGGTTAAGAAAGAACTGCAGCGCATGGAAAATGAGGGCATTATTGAAAAAGTGACTCAGCCCACAGAATGGTGCGCCGCTATGGTGCCGGTGCTGAAACCGAACAAGAAAGAGGTTCGCTGCTGCGCTGACCTCAGGAGGCTGAATCGAGCGGTGAAACGTGAGAAATACGTGCTGCCCACTATGGAGGAAATAATGCCAAGGCTCGCAGGGTCAAAGTTCTTCACAACGTTGGATGCAGCAAGTGGGTTTTACCAGATCCCCTTGCATGAAGACAGCAGGGGGCTCACCACTTTCATCACCCCATTTGGGAGGTATGCTTTCTGCCGCCTTCCATTTGGTATAACGAGTGCTCCAGAGATTTTCCAGAGAAAGATGGCGGAAACTCTGACCGGGCTAGAGGGCACAGAGGTGTACATGGATGACATCCTTATACATGGAGAGACTGAGGAAATCCATGACCGGCGCCTAGCAGAGGCGCTGGGGGTCATTGAAACAGCAGGTCTCAAACTGAACCAAGCGAAATGCAAGTTCAAACAGAAACAAGTCCGCTTCCTTGGTCATATCATCAACGAGGCAGGCATCAGACCTGACCCGGACAAAGTGGCCGGAATAGAGAACTTTCCTCAGCCCCAGAACGTGACGGAACTCAAGAGGTTCCTCGGGATGGTGAACTATTTGGCAAAATACGTCCCAGAGCTGTCCACTGTAGGTCAGCCGCTTTATGGACTGCTTAAAGCAACGACAGAGTGCATGTGGGGACCTGCACAGAACACAGCATTCCAAGACCTTAAAGCAGCACTCGCCACCGCCCCGGTACTCACCTTTTACGACGTCACTAAGGCTACGGTGGTGTCAGCAGATGCCAGCAGCTACGGGCTGGGAGGCGTTCTGCTCCAGCAGCACGGGGAACACTGGAAGCCCGTGGCCTACTGCTCCCGACGGCTGAGTGACGCAGAGACAAGGTACGCACAGATCGAGAAAGAGTGCTTAGCCAGCGTCTGGGCATGTGAAAGGTTCGAGAAGTACTTGTTTGGGCTTGACAATTTCAGACTTGTCACCGATCATAAACCACTAGTGCCTCTCATGAACAGCAAAGACTTGGATAATGTGCCCATTAGGTGCCAGAGACTGTTAATGAGGCTGATGCGTTTCAATGCAGTGGCTGAATACGCACCAGGCAAAACTTTAGCTGTGGCTGATGCACTCTCCAGAGGCCCAGAGCAGCGCTACGGAGATGGTGCTTCTCATGATGATGTTGCAGCGCACATTGATGCCATCGTGTGCCAGGTGCCTGCCACACCTCAAAGGATGCAGGAGATAAAACAGAGCACGGATGGGGATCTGCAGCTCCAGACAGTGTTGGGCTTCATCAGACACGGCTGGCCTGAGTATGTCGATAAAGTGCCGGAGACAGTCAGAGACTTTTATCAGGTGAGAGGGGAGTTATCTGAGGTAGATGGTTTAGTCATCAGAGGCAGTCGTATCGTCATTCCCACAGAGATGAGGGAGGTGATCTTAGACAGAATACACGACGGGCACCAGGGGATAGTTAAGTGCAGAGAGAGAGCTAGCCAGTCAGTGTGGTGGCCCAAAATGACAGAGCACATTACAACAAAGATACAGCAATGTCAATTCTGCAGAGAACACAAGAACACACAGAGAAAAGAGCCTTTAATGTCAAGTGAGCTCCCATCCAGACCATGGCAGAAAGTTGGCATAGACCTGTGTGAGTACAAAAAGCAAAACTACTTGATAGTGTCTGACTATTATTCCAGGTTTTTGGAGATTCTAAATCTACCAACAACTACTAGCAGTCAGGTTGTAGCTAGGCTGAAGGCTACATTTGCACGTTTTGGTATCCCTGAAATTGTAGTTAGTGATAATGGGCCACAGCTAGTTTCAGAAGAGATGAGGAGGTTCAGTGAGGATTATGATTTCATCCATGTGACTTCAAGCCCACACTACCCCCAGAGTAATGGACAGGCAGAGAGGGCTGTTCAGATAGCCAAAAGCATATTAAGGCAGGAAGACCCTCTCCTCGCCCTGTTGACATACAGAGCTACACCCTCTTCTTCCACTGGAGCCAGTCCAGCGGAATTGCTCATGGGTAGGAGACTCAGAACCACCTTACCCACATTGCAGCATAACCTGAAACCGGCCTGGCCTAAAGAGGAACTGATCAAAACCGCTGACGCCGCAGCCAAATCGAGGCAGGCTTTCTACTACAACCGCAGGAACGGCGTGCGGACACTGCGCCCACTGAACTCGGGTGACGCAGTACTCACCAAACTTGATGGACAGAAAACATGGACAATGCCAGCAGTTGTTCACAGTCAGAGCTCCACTCCCAGATCCTACATAGTGGAGACAGCTCAAGGTGAACATTACAGAAGGAACAGGCGCCACCTGTTGGCCACACCCAAAACACTCACCTTTGTCAGCAGGGATCCTGACCATGTCACTCCAGGGGAGAGTGGAAACATGGATGAGTCCCGAGCAGCAGAAATGCCAACTTCCACACCATATGTTACTCGCTCTGGCAGGGTGAGCAAGCCTGCAATCCGGCTGGATTTGTGAGGCGTATGGACTTGTGTACTGTGGGGGATTTTTTATTTTTTTATGAAAAGGGGGGTGATATACAGGTTAGAAAATCATCTTAGAGGGGGAGATGTAATGAATGAAAGGTCACGTGTTTAACTTGACCTACTCACGGGGGTACGTGCAGTGCGTGTGACGTATAGAGGAAGTGAGAAGCGCATGTTATGAAGGTTGTATGTCGGATGAACGCTAGTAAAAGCTACACAGTTAAGAACCTACGAAGTCGGCTCGTTCTTGAATTATTCTTATGTCAGTAAGACAAGGCGTCTACGGACATTACAAACTCATTTATACAAGCCA